>NC_071089.1:19870000-20122500 GCF_027358695.1 Spea bombifrons | reverse complement strand
TCCCTTTAAATTGTGCCCAGTGCCTGGGTACAAGAGACTGTGCAAATGCCTATGAACATGACTCAATTTGCTGTTGATAATTAGGTACAAGATTTATAGCAAATTTATTCCAGTTGTTTCCAGCACTGTTTTATTTTGGATTAAAAATCAGATTTTGGCTCCCTTTTGAGTACAATGCAGACCATATTAGCAGAATCCTTAGCATGTTACATCAAAATGTTCAAAGCCAACTCAGTTTTTTTCCTCTTTTTTTCCTTATGTGTGTGTATGTATCTTGTGTCAAAATAACTCTTAACAAATTGCATCTGGTAGAACCTGTTGCTTTTTTTTTCTTTCTTTTTTTTAAATTGCTTTGGAAAAACACTCAAAGCTAGCCCTTGTGTCAGATTCCACATTACGTTGAGCATACATGAACCCAGGTTATATTTTCCTTGCAAATGTCAGCTAAGATCATATTTCCTAAGCCCTCTGGCTATACAGGGGTTAATTTGTGCTTTCCCAAAAATTACTTCATATAATACAGATAATTAAAAAAACACAAAAATATTTTGTTTCTGGTAATTAAATGCATGCAATAAAATATTGAGAAGGAAACCATTAGCTATGGCAGATGGAGAACATGGAAACATGGACATTCAGTGGTTGCTGACCAAAAATATTTATTATATTTGTAAATATGTAAAATAAAAAAAAAATAATAATAAAATATATATATATATATATATATATATATATATATATTATATATATATATATATATACACAAATCCAAATCCATTTTCTTGTGTATAATTTTTACACCGGCACATTATTATTTATTGATTTATATAGCGCCATCATATTGCACAGCACTGTACACTGGGTAAACAAGATATAAGCAGCACGTCACATTACAATTATACACATAACTTATACTCAGAAGGTTAAGACAGAGCTGTTCAAACAAGCTTACAAGTTAGAAAAAAACACTTTTTATGTATTAATTCTTGCATCTAATGATTGGTAAACATCAGATAATCAAATTAAGAGCATTAAACATAGTCATGCCTCTAAAGTCTTCGTATTTAAGACTCTGGTACTCAAACGGTTATTATATTTTAAAATATTAGCTTCTTTTTTTTTAAATTAACTGTTTATTAACCCCTTAATGACAAAGCCCATACATGTACGGGCTCAAAATGCATTGTCCTTAACGGGTTAATATACTCACCTGACCCTGCAAGGATAATGTAACTAATTAAGTTTACAGTGTGTCAGTATGTCATAAGGGGCACTTCATAAGA
Organism: Spea bombifrons; assembly: GCF_027358695.1. NCBI lineage: Eukaryota > Metazoa > Chordata > Amphibia > Anura > Pelobatidae > Spea > Spea bombifrons. The sequence continues at coordinate 20,121,217 of NC_071089.1, read as the reverse complement.
AACATTTTGAATTGAGATGTGTAGATTTTAATATTGTAAAGTTAATAAAAGATGATGATACTTGATACATTATATGGCAGTAATGTATATATATATATATATATATATATATATATATATATATATATATATATATACCGGTGTATATATAAAGCTAAGTCTGTTGCTTTCCTGTGGTATTTTGAGCTATTGATGTGTTTCATCTTACAAATAAAGGACTAATGATCAATGCTAAGAAGCCATTTAATTTGGAAGTCATATTTCTTTCTCTTACAATGTATAATTTCAATGAATGTATACATTTATACTAAATGCCAAAGATGTTATTTAAAGGAGCAGTAATGCCTTTACGAGAGGAAAAAAAATTGTAAAAGATCTGACGTATTTCAAATCCATGCTCAATCCTGATTAGCGGAGCAGGAAATGCACCTATAAGAAATAAATTAGAATAGTAAAGCTACAACCCTTATGACGTATATATATATATATATATATATATATATATTGCTATACTTCTGTTATCTCTTATAAACTGTGTATAACTCGAAGCATTACTGTCTTTTTGAAGAAAACAGTTTTATTTCTTTCTTGTTGTGCTTTTTAAATACAAGTAAAGTCATCTTTATGCAACAGAAATGGCTAAGGGTCTATAGTGTGAGAACGTTAAACATTCTGCACAATAAAGGTAACCTGGTTCCCAGCTTCTTTTCTCATCAGCTGCTAGCCATTGGCTATTAATGGATGATGGCTCCTATATCTCTCAGAACACAGAATACCTGCCCATTTTTAGAGATCTCTACTTTCACTTGTATAACGAAACCATCCTACGCACCCACATATCAGATTATCAAACCATCCAGTAAAATTAATGAAAGTTGTTGTTGCAATACTTATGTTAATTGAAATGGTATTGTGCAACATGAATAGCAGGTAGCAAATAATTAAAATTTTACAAGCTTCCCGCTACATGTCTCATTCTGGATCTGAACTTTTAAATAAAAGGGAAACATGTTTAACAAATGTGATTATTCATAAAGAGTTTGAGCAAATCATCATTTAATTATGAAACCCATGCCAAGCCTAAATATGGAAACCTTTCTAGAATGAAATCGGCAATCAGCCAAATTCCTATAGGGGCTAGCAGGGAAACGATCAAAAAATGAACATGCAATGAGATTTCCCGTAAAAAAGTGACTATAATTCAACATTATTTGACTAAAGTGTCAAGGAAACGGGAGACAGACAGAAAAGGGGTAATAGATCACAGTCGTTTCTGCTATGCTCTCTTAAATATTTGCAAATATCTTTTTTTTATTTTGTGTTAATCTTAGGATAGAACATGACTGAAATGTAATTTTAATATTCTACCAGGATTTAGAACTGTCCACTGAGTCATGGTTTCATCAGGTTTCAAATATAAGATTTTTCAAAACAGCATGTTGTAGAAACAGCTGACACATATGTAACTTTAACGCCATTTACAATATTTGATATTTTTATGTTTATTCTTTACGGGGAATTATGTTATATGTCCTGCCGTAACTCAGAACGAGCTGAAAAAATAGTATTAAAAAAATTGTTTGCATGATAGATATGCAAGCTCTCTCTCTCTCTCTCTCTCTCTCTCTCTCTCTATATATAAATATCAATAATAATATGTGATTCCTCCTCTCCTCCATGGAATACATAATGATGTGTTAAACTGTTAAATGCTGGCAATAATTTAGTGAGTTATTACCTGAAGATCCGCCCCTGGTCGGCACTGTCTACAGTGGCTTCTGCCGGCTGGGATGACTAGTGTCAGTTTTGTATTTTGGTGTCACACGAGGAAATGGAGGTCACAGGGCAAGAAGCAAGCAGTCTACCAAAAAAGTGAAGTGGCTCTACTAAGCACTTCCAGACTGCTGGGAAAAAATCTTTAGGGAAGGACCCCTGATCTTGTTTACTATTTGCCTTATATATATATATATATATACATATATATATATGTGTGTGATCGCCCTAATTTAGCATTCCCATGTGATTGTAATAAATAGAAAACTACCTCCCCCAAATGACTAAAAATGTATAAATATGTGTGTTTTTCGATTAATCATCCATAAAGGACACGTAGGAACACTCTGGAAAAAAACAAAATTCAGCAGTGATCAAATAGTGAAGATACAAACCGTGTTTAAATAGAGAACATAATGAAAACATATGCTGTGAATTGCATGTACCAGAGTCTAAAATATGCTTAGAATGTAGACCGAGGGAGTCTCGGTTCATTCTCTTATCTCTTAAACTGAGTATGCTGCTGCTCAAAAGAATTTCTCCGACAGGCGCTAAGGTATACATGATACAAAGAAAGGTCATAACTTCTTAAGAATATAAAGAATTGGATTAATTTTAACAGTTATGAAAAAAGATGAACAAAGACGGCGGAGCGATAACTATATTACAACACATTGTGCAATATACACATTCTGTACACATAAATTGGTACACGTAGTGGTAAACTCTTTGTATAGCGTGTTTACCTTTTATACCATAAATATAATTCAGGTTTGGTGCTTGAGGCACAAAAAGCTTAACCAAGGCCAAATATCATGAGGCTATGAACCAGGTTCACCCATTACTGTGTTGTTCTTTTTAGCACCGTTAGTGCTCTTTGGCTAAACCAGCAGAGAGAAAACATCAAACACTACGCGTTGAACATTTAGAAGCCAATTGTGCTATCATACTGGACATTTTTTGAGTTTCTTTACACTATAAAATTATTTTTATATTTTAAATAGTAATAGTATTTTATACCAAGAGGGAAATGTCATTGAATGTGTATATGTTTAATAAATACACCTTTGTTCAAAGCAACAAAAATAAATCTATAAATCTGGAGCCAAGCTCTGATACATTCCCCACCATGGTGTCTATGAAAGAGGAATTCCTAAAGAATGACCTCATTCTGGAATAGAGACTTGATTTTTATGTTTTTCACTTTAGTGGAGTGTCTAGTACTTTAAAAATAAATGGTGACACTGTACATTAGGGCTATTTAACTGGAGGCCCACAAGCTAATTTTTATGGCCCCAACATGCCTGAAAACCAACGTTTTATTAGCCAAATAACACTATTAATATTATTTACCATCATTATTATCATCATCATAATGTTTCATAAAGAGTCAACAGATTTGTTAGTTTTGAGCCTACACTTTGCAAGGACACCATTGACCACATTTAAAAATCTGTTCCAAATTGATACATGTGCAGAGGACAAGAGGACCAAAACTTTGGGTTCCATGACGATTGCTACACATTTGGAACATTACATCAGAATGGCCCTTCATGAATATGGATCTGGGTGTCAGATCAGTACATAAGTGGATGGAATAAATCACAATCACACTATAGTTACCCCGTGGTGGCCTGGATATTGGGAGTTATGTAGTAGGATGAGTTTAGACCTGGTTGCCATGAAACCGTGCACTGTTTGTTTATGTTACTGTAGGAGAGTTTTTTTCTACCAGAACTAGGCCATAGGTCACACAACTATTGCACTATAATGGCAACAAGTGTATAAGTAATAATTAGGTACTATAATAAACATCAGATATGCTTCAGTAATTTATATAACTAGAAAATGACTTTGTAATTATGCAGAAAAATATCATGCATCTTGAATCTCGTTATCCCTTTACATTCACAAACACAGTTGAGAAAGTAGACAAACCTAGTACCATGGACCTAGAGAGCATGGTTACTGTGTTTGAGGTTCTATAGCATAAGACATATATATTATAACAAGTATTAAGATTCCTCACACCAGCTATCTTGGCATCATACTTTGCAGCCCCAGCCCAGGCTTAATCCTGGGGTTTATAATCTGTCATTGTTGGGATTTAGAGACGTGAGGAATTATCGGGGGCTTGGAAAGGGAGCTCTGGGATGTAGGAAATAGGCGATGGTATGAAAGAGTGGCAGACCATTACTCATTGTTTCAGTGTCCGTTAACACTTGAGTTCTAGTGAGGGCATTGTGTTGTCTTCTCCCTTCTGTCTTCTCCTTCTTTAATTTACTTTCATGCTTCATGCTTTTTTAAAATGTATATTATAAAAGTTTGCTTTGTAAAAGTTTCTACAAAATAGGTATCAAACCGACACTTACAAACCGACAATTTAAAGTTCAGTTGGGATCTGCGTATGTAAATATATTTTGAAAGGCAGCAAACATGTATAGAGAATGAGAATAAATGCAAAAGACAAAGATCATTTCCGATAATATTTAATAATAACACACACAAAATAATGTATTATATAATATATTATTATATGATTCGCACTAAATAAAAATACAATGACAGAGAAGGCGTAACATTTTAAAGGCTCCTTCAGAATTAGTCCGCTACAGAAGGATCACGGTAATAATACGGATTGGGTTTCTGAAAGCTTTAATGCTGTTTCGAGAGGAATTATCTGAGCCACATTCAATACTCATATGTGTCAATTCTCCTACTTGTTGCCATATTCTCCCCTTTGTTGACATCATTTATGCTGCCAGGTTTGAGTACTGTTTACCTTGGCTTACATGGATATTTGAATCAAATATAAAACAAGAAACACTAGATATAATGAACAAAGGAAAGTGCTAAAAACTGATGTAGTATCAGCAGATACAACACATGATTTATTAGTTATGTCAAGTCCGGAGAGATTTCTGGAATGTTTACTTTACCCCTGTAGAAAGAATGGTGTCAGTTCTTAGCACTATGCAACTTTTAACAAACTAAAGTATGGTGGATACCCTTCGGTGTGCATGGTTATACTTTCACATACTTTGTTATCTTCTTTAATGGCTTTATTGCGAATAAGGCTAGGGTTAATAATGTTTGTACCTTCAAAATACAGAGAAATGATTCTTTTTCTCTACAACCGTTTCCTAACACAAATGACTTCAAATCTCTCCTGTACAATGACTCTCTTCACTTTTATAACACAGATCGACGGTAGACTGCCCTAAAAATACTTATCCCATTATCCAAGTTACTCAAATATGTTAGCTAGCCGAGAAACAAGCAGTTTGAAATTCTCTCGCTGTCATTGTTTAATGATGCCTTAAATTACCGAAAGCTAGTGAAAGGAATATTTCAAGCAAGGGGCCCCATTCGAATTGCATGTGAGCGCTGATATTTAACCAAATATAAAATCCCAACAGCCTAATTCTCCATATTTGTTCTGAAATTCTTTAGCGAAATCTATATTTATCTAAAAAGATCTCCCTTGCTGCTTGATGGGTCTGTAGAGTTGAGTGTCACTGAGTTGTCAACTGGTCAAACGGTGAAGATGGCACCTTGATCAATTTCCTAATAAGAATCATTTGCAACCTCCGACATACCTGTTACATTTTTGAACTTGGGGAGAGGGGTTTATTTAATGCTCATTAATCTAGCTCATTCATTTAGTATGGGAATGAAGAAGTCTGAGCTTTCAGTGTTCAATCATTCCCCTTCCAGTATTTAAATCTTCAATAATATATTAGAATTCACACTGACCGTACTGTGACCGTACTTTTTAAATACAGAGTAAAAATACATATACAATAATTAAATATGATTAAAAAATATTAATAGTTAATTCAACTTCATTTTTGCAGACAGCAGACTGTATAATGGAAAAGTACAATTGCTTGAATGTGACTGTATTGGTGGGAAGCTTTTCCTTTTACCATGAAAGGGATACTAAATCTACCCTTTATTGTCAAGTATGCATGTAAAATGCCACCTCCAACTTGTACTATAAGAGGGGCTTTATTGAGTCACTGATTTTCACTGTACACCTGAGGTTCAAACTTTTTAAAGGATGGTAAATGGTTAAAAGATCAGTTAGTTTGTCTCGTATTAGCAAAATTAGATTTTCAGAGATTACCCGATTGCTCAAAAATCGAGTACTTGCTTTTCACTTCCTTTACTTGTTACTGTTTTAACTCTTTCTTGTTTTTAATCAACAAATACATTTCAGGTTGGTTTAAAACAGGCTACTGTAACAAGTTTCAATAAGTTTATTAATATTGTCTGTAAATGTCAGTCTCAGAGGGAATTATTTTGAGTGTCACACCTGTAGTGCGGTATATTTTCCTTAAATGATAACGCAGAACCATCTTTTTAACATTTTTTTAGTATTGTATATTTTCAAGGGTTAATGTTCCAGTGATATGTTTTGATACTTAAGAAGGGTAAAGATGAAAGGAATATATCCTCCTCTGCATACAAAGTGAAGAATTCCTTCTAACGCTGATGCTAAAGCGCGTCTCTGTGGAAATCCCCTTGATTAACAGAATTGTATAGGACGTTATTCAAAGCAATTGCCTGCTACAACAGACAGTTTAAGGGATTGTCGCAACCCCAAAATTATAAAAAACCCACATTTTTTTATTTGTTTAAAATGAATAAAGAATGTAAGTTTAAGATCAGACAAATCATTGTCAGTGTGACATCTCAAAATCAGCGTAGTTTACAATGTTCAATGACATATCAAATATAAAAGAGTTTGATTACTTTTGTCATATTTTGTGGCAAACAAAAACATTCTTAAGACAGATCTTTCCACATTTTTATTATTGGTAAAAATAAACGCTTTAGACATTTACCCAGAATTACGTGTATGTGAGTGTTCTTCTACACGCGTGTAAGGTCACTTTAAGTTCATAACAGGGAACTTTCAGGTAACAATGGAAATTGACGCAAAGGTATCCAATAAAGATGATGGAGAGATGAGAATAAACAATATAATGGTTGAAAAAAAGATGATACATCACAGCAGTGGTCATCAAATTGTGCTCTGTCTGAGATAATAGACCAGGGAGGAGCTGTTGATCCAGAGTCTATCTAGATTCCAGTAAGGCATTCAGCACTGTCTCCCCATAAAAGACTTATAAATAAATCGTAGTCTTTGGGTTTAGGTGTCAAAATAGTTTAATGGATAGGGCAGTGGTTGGAGAAACAGCCAGAAGGTTGTAGCTAATGGTATATAGTCAGAAGAAGGAATTGTCACAAGTGGGGTGCCTCTGGGACTATTATTGGGACCCATGCATTTAAATATTTGTATTAGTGATATTAGAAGAAGTCAAATGGCAAATTACTTAAATAATTTTAAAGAATGGTGGCTAGTGTGGCAGATGCAGTTTAATGTTGTTCAATGTAAAATAAAGCACATGGGAAGTAAAAATCCTAAGGCAGCATATAACATTGGAGACACTTCTGTCAGTCACAACGGAAGAGAGTGACTTAAGAGTATTTTTGTATGATATCTTAAAAGGTAAGCAGACAATGCAGTAAAATATAAGACAAATCGAGCGGGGTGCTGGGTTGTATAGCGAGAGACATTAGTAACAGTAAGAGGGAGGTGGTTCTGCCACTTTACAGATCTCTAGTCAGGCCTTACCTAGAGTATTGTGCACCGTTCTGGAGACTCCATCTCCAGGAGGATATTGACACGTTTGAGAGAGTAGAGAGGAGAGCTAGAAACATGGTAAGTGGTTTGCAAGATAGAAATTATCAGGAATGCAATAGAAGCATTTAAATACTTAATGGGATTTAATAAAGTACAGGGCGCAAGCTTATTTTAAGGAGGAGCAATGTTAGAGGGTCAGGGGTTTGGAGGTAATGTAAGGAAGTTCTACTTAAATGAGGGGCAGTTGATAAATAAAACTGCGGCAGAAGTAGTGGAGGCTAATACAGTGAGGGGATTTAAATATCACTGCTATAACTCATTTATTGTTTGTTGATGTTAAATGGCACAGAGTTAGGATTTTCTGTTGTGCCCAAGGCCTTTGAAAGAAATCTCCAAATACAAAACCTTTAAGATCTACAGTTTGCCTTCAATGTTAGCAATTAAAGCCACCACATCGCCTTTCTTTCCTATGTATTTCAACATCTGTGCCGTTTGGGAGTTTGAAATCAATGGAGAAATACGATGACAGATTTTGTTTTTCTACCATAAGGTTGAGTACAAATATGCAGAATGCATAACATATTCCCATTATAATCGCTGAATATGAAGTATACAGTTGTTTGCTGCTTATGGTGTGACATTAATGTCCATTAATAACAGTACTTCTGCCTACATCTTGTTTCCCATGGTACCAACTGTAGATCATTCTACCACATGCCTGTAATGGAGCAAGGAAGAGGAAATTCCCTACTCAATCCTCTGCCTATAATATAAACATTATGGATAATGGTGTGGCTATGGATTTTATAATCTAAAATGGCTTGTGTTTCTTCCCTTGCATGGCTACATGCCATATGCCTCATTTGAGTATTATGTAACCTAATTTAACACTATGCTTCATGGAGCTACATACATTTTATCCTCCGTGTTTCAAATGACTAATGGATAAAAAAAAAAAAAATTAGAGACAATGCAAACATGACCCGATACTGGACCTCTAGTGATCGGGTTCCCCAAAGGATGCTGGACCACCTTTCCTATGAGTCTGTCAATGCTGGACTGACTCAGGATGATGGGAGGTGAAGCAGAAACCAGTAAAAAAAAAAAAACATTAATATATTAATCTTTTTTTTCATACACCTTCTGTTGTGCATGATTTGATAGATGTTATTTTATTGATATCGCCAAATGTTATTCCAAATTGCCCAAGAGACAGAAGATCAAGTTAAGGAATGGCACTAAACATGAAAGTATTCTTACGGTTCCATGATGTTAAGGGTTCTTGTTATATTGCATAGGCCACTGAGCTCAGTTTTCCTGATAAGGATTACTTTTACCTACAGCATAGCACCCTTTCATAAATCTTGCCTACTGGAGTTGTGTGACACAAATTGTCACTAGTGGACACAGTCTACTGATGCAAATCATGTTATCACAGGCTTCCCTTTCAAGCCACTTTTTTCCCGAGGCATAGAATAGCTCTTATCCCGTGTTCCTAAGTATGATTTGTAGAGAATATCTGATTGGACTGTACGCACCAACAGTCACTATGCACACAGATGTACAAAATGTGAAATAAAAAATACATTGGTTTTCTGGGTGTGAATAGCCATCAGTTGCTGTTTTTAAAGTTAAAATGTAAGCAAATAATTAGTGGATTTTTCACTCCTTGCCTTGATCTAATTTATGTGATTATAAAACATCTACCAGTTTATATACAATGGGCTGGATTTAATGCTGGAGATAAATCACAAGTAATTGAAAAAAAAAAAGTAAAAAGAAGAGGGATACATTTTTGTTATCTCAATGAAACTGGGGGAATATATATTAAATTTGTTTATTTTTTAAAAACAAATTCTATTGCCGTCTATGGGAAGATTTCTATTCAATTACTTGTGATACTTTTATCTGTGGTGTTGAATCCAACCCAATATCACTTTACAAATATTTCCATAACAGGTTTAAGCTCTAATGAAAGTAAGAAAACAAGATTGTTACTCCACATGGACTTATGATTTGTAATTTTATTGGTGAATCAGGACATTGCAGCCATAAGAAAATGACAATATTTAGACAGTTGAACAAATAAAATGGAGCTATAATTTGCCATTTAAAGTAAAAGTGAATCCTGCTTTCCAATGCAGGGTACCTCTCGCATTCATACCATTAAAAGAAATTGAACACACATGCATATTCATGACACACACGTAAACATCCATAAAGTCTGATGAATCCATCAATCTGTCATAATGAACCATGGTAGATTCAAAATACAATTAGTTTAATTTAGTTTTTGTTCTCCTCTTTTCTAATCCTCATTACGATGTCTTCTGTGTCTTCAATTGACTTAATCCTTGAACTGAGCACTAAAATCTGATTTTGAGATCTGATCTTGCTTTACCTATGAAGGTCTACTGTATGTAGCCAAGCTTGACCATTTGACCCTTGGTTGTGAAGCATAATGTCTGTGTTAATTAAGGAGAGCTAACACGTAGCAGATAAAGGTTTCTATGGAAAGAAAATCGGACAACACAAATCTCTCATATGACTCTTTCTAGATTTTCTGTCTCAGCTGAAATTATGTGAAGCGTGGGGACATCTGTTTGGCCAGATAGAAACATAGAATTTGATGGCAGATAAGAACTATTCGCTCCATCTTGTCTGCCTGTTTTTCCTGCTGTAAAGACTCAAACCTTAATCAGTCTAGTCGCATCAGGACAGCCATATGCCTACTGCATGCACATTTACATTTTGTTTATGTAATATAAAGCATTTAAGAAATTTGAAACTGTGTTCTATTTTTCAGTAAGGGACGCGATTTTGGTTTGCACCGCTCACTTCCTGTTGTGTATTACCGCCAGTTCTTACTCAGGAAGTTGCACGAAATTAAAAGGATACCACTTGATACCTCATATATTTGTTATGCTCTTAAGATACAGTTAATGTAAAATACTTTAACTATAGTGAGATGTGAACTAAAATATTCATATATTAAAAACGGAAAATATATTTTCAAAGGAAGCTCTCTAATTAGGTCTGTGTGTTCTTTTTAGTACGTGTCATTATTAGCAACAAGTTTAGGTAGCTCCACATCACACGGAAGAGAACAGAATTCACAGACTGAAGAATACACTACAAATGATTGCTATATAAACCTTCAACGGTTTATTCATAGCCGACTTCATTAGCTGTGTACGTGTAGAATAAATTTGTAATTCATTAATTTGAATTAGAAACATATCAGCATTAATTGCATAATATATTCTTTTATGGGGTTATTAAGCTGCTAAGTGTATAAAACTCCAAAACCCATAGCGTTTGTCATTTAACTGGATGAAAGAGTCTCCACATAAAGGAACAGGGAAGGCTTGCCATAGTTTCTCTGTTTCAATACCCTGCAGTGTGGAAATGTGTAGTTAGTTGATACGTGCTCAATTTGTTTTGTTCCTTTACAGTAGATAAAAAGTAAAAGGCTGTGTGACAGAGGGGGTTAATTCCTGTTACTGACTGTTAAAGGTCAGAATAATACAGAATCTGAATCTACATTTTCAGTTCTACCACATTCTTCTTATTCTTTTTTTTTTTTTTTTTACAGAAATGTATTATGCACGCAACTGTTAAATTAACTCTCAGAGTGCCAGACTGGTGCAGGTTCTTCAAGGGTTAACCAGTGAACCTAAATGATATTTCTTATCAGTTTTTACTGACAAATCCCTATTGCACTGAAACAATTTTTCGCCTTATTAAAGCGTTTTGTTAACATAAATAAGAATAAAACCTAAGGCAGTAACAAAAAAAAATCTTGATTGTTTTATATATTTTTTATAAATCCATATTAAACATCTGCCACTGAAATATAATATTAAAAAAAAGGGAAAAAAATTAGCTATATTAGCTATATTTTTGTGCTATTTCTGTTAGATACCAGAATTAAACGTATGGGTTAAGTGAGTGTTACACACAATTTTGATAAACTGAGGTGGAATTCAACATTTCTTGCATGAGTGCCTGTATAATGTGGCAATAGCTGTGAGAAAAGAAGAACCCAGCATCTAAGACCAAACACAATGAAAATGCAATGAATCGGAATGCCTCACAGATCATAGCAGAATCAGAATTTCCAGCAAGGAAAATCTTTTCATGGTGAATTAAGTGGTGGAGGAAGAAAAATGGTGATGAAAAAAGAAAAAGGTAGGCACAGATCAGAAACACCAGGCTCAGGGCTCACTGCTAAAGATTTAAGAACCTTAGCTAACGCTGTGCAGAATAGAATGTGGAAAATTGAATTTACTCAACAATTAAGCACTGAATTAATCTACACCTCCACTCAATAGAAACGTATGTGTGTGAGTGAAGGGGAATGGGACAAAGCTGCATAAATCAGCAGAGCTCATTAAAAATAGTGAATGCAGCATGTTTGTTGTCTTATGAGATAGCACGGTTTCTCCTCTAAAATGGTACATTTTTGTAGTTTAATGCCACTTTCTTCCGTGTCGCCATACGATTAATCAACACTTTTATTTTCACTGAGGTTGGGCATCTGCACTCTATTTAGCTTGTTATCTCCAGATTCCCTGATAATTACAATTCCGATTGCCAGTTGACAATAACAGTTAAGGGCTAACATATATAGACAGAGTTCCTTGGAGATGTCTCTCCTATGATCTTATGCATCCCTGATCTCCCACGGGTTCCTGCAGCCTCCCACATGCCTTGCTGGTCTTTTGTTCAATTACAGTTAATGCAATAGTTTGCCATTTTCTTCATCTAATTATATTTTCAAGTGGGATTTGTAGCACATAGAAAAACATCCTTTTTACATGTTGAGGCATCAGGGCTTTGTGCCTGGTATTGTCTGTCCCCTGGGTGCTGTACCATTCTATCTGCAGTGCTCTGAATAAACAAGTCCCCCTTTTCAAGCTGCAGTTGTACAAACTGAAAATTTATGCATTAACTGTTTGGGTTCTTAGCATGTGTTCCCGATTACCCCTTACGGCATACCTCTGGCATGCTGAAGAGTGCATATTTCTTAAAAGCATTTTTTTTCTTTACAGTTCACACATCTTTCTACCAGTCACTGAATCATAAATACAATTGACATTGTTTAGTTTACTTGCGATATCTTTTTTTTTTTTTTTTTTTTCTTTTCAGTGCATTTTTTTTTTCTTGGCACGATATCCAAACATAAATATTGAGATGGCTAAGGCAGGTCAACATTAAAAAAAAATATATATATATAGTGTTTGAACACGGTACTATTTTTAGGGTTTGGGAAGTGCTGAAGTGTGGAAAATGCCACCTGGTCCATCTTCTACAATTGTTCCTCGAAAATCCTTTAAGGGGTTTTCAAACGTGGAACCACTCACCGATGTCTCTTTGACGTAGAAAAAAAGCTTTATTTACATGGTATAATCCCCAGCAAGTTTTATTAAATAAGAGGGTCCTTTTGCCATGTCTGGGAAGAATAAAGCAAGGTAGCAGCAGTAGTCTAGTTCATGCGGAAGAAGAACTATTTCATTATGCATGCAAGTCTGTGTAGGATGACCAACCGAGTCACTTAGATGTTTTTAAAAGCTAGCACTAAAAGCTAATTAAAATCTTTTCTAGTGATAAAAGAAGATTTGGGAGGAGTGTTGCTGTGATTGTTTTCTCTAAGAATTTAATTTACAGCCAATTTTTCCTATCTGAATGATACTTTCAAATTCACCCAGTGATAAGAACTAACATCTGTTTTCTGTTCAATAGTACAAGGGGGCTCTGCATGGGGCTGAGTGTACACAGAACATGTGAAACCATTGTTGGATTCTTCCCTTTTTTCTCCCAATGTCTAACCCATTTGCCACGTACCACCCGGCAAACAGCTGACACACAGGCTATTATACGCCGAGGCCCAATTGTCTCCGAATCTTTGAAGCTCCTCTATGCTTGTCTCCTATGATGTATCAAAAGCTGAGACTATATAAACTGTAGAACCCAAGACCACACTCGCATTTTGCATTTTGCAGAGTAACAGACTGTCATGCCAGAGGGTTTGCTCCAGCTAAATATATAATCAGAATCTAGTAGCAGTTCTTTGCTCCTTTGCCGAAATGTTTCTTTTTTCAATGGTAATTCAGCGTGCAATTACGAGGGATCCACGTAGTTTAGTGAAAGAAACTAATGGAGACCCATTTGGCAGCTTTCCTCTAAATTTGCACATTAAATTGGTTCTTGTTAAATATATGCAACAGAAACATTTAAACAGAGTTTCTCGCTTATTGTGTTTCACTGAATATTATGCTTGTGTTTTTTTTTTTGCAGCCTTCCTGGAGCAGAGACCATGATGATACAGCATCGACACGTTCAGGGGGTACGCCTGGGCCTTCAAGTGGGGGACATACGTCGCATAGTGGGGATAACAGCAGTGAACAAGGTAGGACTCTTGGCTTTAAGTGCATGCTATGCTCTATATTATAAGCCTCTAATAATTCAGCCTGAGGTCAACCATGTGTATTCATAGAAAGGAACCATGGGAGTAGAATTAACCCAATGAGTCTCATATGAAAGCGCTGATTTACTCTGCCTGAATAATATCAGTTTCAATGGTTGTTGATTAAAGGAAGTCAACAGGTAAACTATTACTAATGTTACATATATATTTAATAAACAATAAAAATAATAATATCCGAATTTATTTACATTTCAATTATTTATCAGGACTTTTTATGACTTGGCATAATCTTTGATTCAGCACGGCCCATGTTTTTGTATGTCATGACAATTTTTAATTATAGCCGAGAGTTCCTTAAATTGCTGTGAATTGCTTGGTGTCATCTATGGTCACAAAATTGATTACATGGGGAAAAGAGAACCATCTTCATAAATGTGGTATTGGTAAAATGGTGAAGTTATCTCGCTAGTTGTTTTAAGCGCCAGGAAGCGTATCTGGGTATGAAAGAATATTTAATACAGTTATAATGTTAACATTAGAAATTATATTTTTGGAGCCTTTGTTTTGTTCAGGAAGACTTAATAATTTGATTAAGAAGGGCATGTCGTATGTCTTGCCATATTTATATTGAAAGGTTTAACGAACCACTAATGGTGTGCTCCTATTAAGTTGGTGTTGAAGAACATTTTGGCTTTTTCTGAGCTGCATCTCCTGTAAGGTTTTTCAGAAGTCAGCAGGAGTCAGTGTATGAACAGTAGTTGGCTAAATATTTCAGCCATGAGTTCAGCCTCCTTGGCACTTCAAGGCTTTGCAATCATTAAGTCTGCACGGCATGGGAATCAGTCTGCGCATGGAGCTAACCTTTGGGCCTCAGGGTGGCCTCTGGGAGATTTTCCTTTACAGTCTAAGATGCCTCTTACGCATATTTGCATGCTCTGCTAGTTTAGCTACCCTGCGATCTCAACATTAGCAGATCTTGGGCACTTGTGTTTAGTTTGTGAATGCTTAGTATATTTACAAATATTAAATGTGCAATTGTGTCCCTTTACATGGATTATCACAGGATTATGTGTAAAAAAAAAAAAACTAAACTCTAAAAATACAGTTCAGTAATCTGGTTGGATATATGTCCAGGTTTAAAAGGATGATCACACTCACTGTCAGAAATCCTAAATAAAAAAACAAAACAAAACTAGAAATAGCTATTATTATTTTCAATCAATGTAATTCCTTAATATAGCTCAGCAAACACATACATATATTATCTTCAAAGTTATAATTGACCTCAAACAATTTGTACATTTATTGAAAATAATCACGGATAAAGAATTTGATACACAATTGAAAGTATTTTTTTTTATAAGCTACGAAAAAAGACATAGTAGCGGGTTCTACACACCTCCTTGCTCAAAGGGGGGATACAGTCTGGAAACATTTACTTTCTTTTTAGCATTAACGAAACCAACATGATAGCGATCCATCGTGCCAGATGCTCATAGACCTGCGTGACACTATAGAGTGACTGGCATAGTATTTATTTAATGTTTTTACTGACATAAAGGAAGGTAAGCATTTTAACTAAATAAAAAAAAATAGATGGTCTCAAGAAATATAAGTTAAGTGTCCAGTTCTGTACAAACATGCTTCCCAATTGAACAGATACCATGATTACATGCTCCAGGGAGATGTAAAGGCCAGTCCTCGGGCTACAACACCCATTATTCTTTACTAGATTTTAGGGGTTACGGAGGCGTTGTTTTATTGGGATGTGGATGCCAGGGTGCCAGACCCTTCAATCCAAAAGCAATAACAATGCAATATCATTTTAAATCTAACTAGGTTCCATAAAAAGAACTATGCTATTCTGTGTAATAGTGATAAATATGCATCAATTACTAACATTTTATTACATAGAGTAGTAAATGGGGAGTGTCACTTTCTGTCATTATGCAAAGGGTACCAGTTAATGCAGGGCCACCTGAAAATATTATGCCAAGCGATGACCTGGAATCATTACCTACTTTTATGCTATAAAACGTAGAAGGCCTGCCAGTTTTTTTGTAGCCCTTTTGCACGGTAGTTCCGGATATGTTAATACTTTATATATAATGCTATTATACATTTATATACATGTTGCTTTCCAACATGTGATATGCTGTATACAGTAACATTGTATTAAGCTTATACCGTTTTTCTTTAATGATGCTAGGGGGCATTCCGTATATATGTATCTACAAATATGACACAGTCATTGGGTAAACATATTTAGTTCATGTTTTGAATTCCAGTAGGCAAAGCAAATTCCACATACTATTGAAGGGAGTCTCAAGGTAGCTGTTTGGAGCCTGGGAAGCTAGCACATAGAACTGGACGAAGGGGGTTGGTGAAGGACCACATTATGTTCCACATGACTGAGCGACGATTTATATAGCTGCTCTCTTCCCTTTTTTTTTTTTTTTTTACATCAACATGAAAAGTAATAACTGCAGAGGGCAGGGCAGCTCGCTGTGTGATGGCAAATGTGATAGGTTGAAGAGAGCTTGCTGATTGGACGTCTTAATGAGCCCATTTTGCGCAGAGTTTGGGATGTAGTTCCCCTTGACCTTTGCCCTTTATTGACCAAGCTGACACTTCATTTTTCACATACTTCCAATTATAGTGAAGCTTAACTCTTGCCCTGCCTTCCTTATTCCTTTCTTTTTTTTTTTTTATTATGGACAACTTTAGAATGGTTGAAAGGCCACAGAAACGCTTTAATTTGAAAAACTAGCATTTCAGGTTTAGAATGTAAAATGAAACGGCTGCTAAATTTGCACTTACCAGCCCTACTTGTCGAACAAACAAGTTTGGATTTCTTGAGTTATTTTTATTTGAGAAATGAAAGCTATTTCAATTCATACAAATAGACAATCTTAACCCTATAATTTATTTAAAACATTTTTTTCCCAACCATATAGCAAATAAATTCCGCTATTGCACATCCTCTAGATTATAAACAAGATTGTTGGCGATATATATATATATATATACATATATATATATAACTAATAATCTAATTGACTCTGCTCCAAAAATATTCCAGTCTACTCTATAGAATTGCACACTGCCCTGGCACTTAGTGTCAAAGAGGTGATCATCCCATTTTTGGGTTTAAAGTGTTAAAAGGGGATGTAAAACAAAAGTGCCCTCTGATATTTACATTTAGAAAGAGTGTGTCTCAGATGTGCTTTCACTGTCTGTAGTCCATCAGAGCTGGTGCTTGTTTTAAAGGTCTGGCATTCTGGCATACTAAATAGCGTGACATATTTTTACTATAATATGGAAATGAAAGGATATGCAAAATGGCAGACAGAAGTTCTATCTTTTTTAGTAAGGTGACCTCTGTTACCAAGTAACTGCTTTACTTATGAGCTTATTAAAAACTCAACAAAAAAAATAGCTTTTCATACTTCACAGGCATTGATGTGAAAATGAGCAGTCCTGTGCGTAGTTTTCTTGATCATTTTTAGAACAATTGATTAACTAAAGAGCTGCTGTCATTAGTTGACATTGACTGATAGCAATTTGTCACAAGCTTGGAAGGTCATCCAGATAGCAGAGGCTTTGCCTTGTCTTTGATTGACCTTTACAGATTTTACCGATGCCATTATCATGCGGCTGTTTTAGGCTTAATACCACCCTCATCTGAAAGAGACTGGACATCAGTCAACATGACTACGGACGTATTGTCATGCTGAACGCAATTTAAACCTTGTATAAGAGAAATATTTAAACATGTATGGATATTAAAATGCAGGGGGGGGGGTTTCATAGACCACAAAGAGGTGAGACAACGGGGCATTGTACAAAAATCCAAGCAATTTCTCGTGCATACGCATAAACCTTTTTAATATCTGCCATTTTCATAGAGGAAAAAAGGTAAAAAAAACCTGATTCTGATGAGTCCATTGCATTGGCTATGATCATTAACATAAAATATTGTGCCTACAATTTAAAAAGTCAAAAACTAGTTATTTGGGATTTCAGTTTCTAGAGCAGTATGGAGAGGTTTTCATGATTTCGGATGACATGCTTTGGATGTTTTTTAAGGAAATTAAAACACAGCAAAAGGTGTCAAGTTCTCAGGCAGACTGGGGATCCTGCAAATGGAAGGCCAGATGGTCATCATTATTTGAATTCACTCTGCGTATCTGCTGTTGTTTGTAAGCCGAGTTTAGTTGTTTAGCCGAGTTTAGATGTTGGACGGAGCAAACTTGATGTCCTTCTCTGAAATGTAATTGTTATCACTCAATGGCTTTTGATCTATGCTGATCGGTCAACCCAAAATCATCTGGACTGTGTAGATATGTATTGTGATTGTATGGCGTTATGTGAAAATTCTGTTTCCTCTTTTGAAAGGAAGAGATATAACATTGGCGTCTTTTCTTCTAAGTTCCATTGCTGTTTGATTTATAACCCATGTGACTCTAAATGCAAGGGGTGATGTACTTCTAACTGAGAATTATTAACTATACAATGACGAGGATATGGTCTCAAAACTAGGAACTAAATAAATTACAGAACAAGATAAGCCCAAGAGCATGAGAAAAAAAGTAAAGCTTTTTTTTATCATTTTCTCCAGAAACGTTGAGTTGAAGAGTTGATGCATATATATATATATATGATATATATATATATAAATTACTGTGGGTTGGAGGAGGTATATATGAAGATTTCCGGTTTTCAAAGCTAAACTTAAACCATATACCATTTATATTCACATATATATCCTGTTATTTGATTATACTATTATTTGGATATCTTTGTTCTAAAATATAATGTTCTGTCTAATAGTAGGGCCAATGCCATTGTAGCTAATTTCTATTTGTTTCTTTTTCTTTTATCGCATATATGTTTTCTATATAGTGCGTTAAATTTGTCAGTTATTTCTGAAAAGTGGCGTCTTTTGATTAAAAATTAAATAAGTGTAAGTGAGTGAATATGGCTGATCTCCTGAACATCTTAGCCCTTGTTATTTATATAGTATATGTGTTTGTATCATTATCATTTATTTGCATGTCATTATGTGCTGAATCTGAACTCCATCTGCCCTTATTAAATCTTCCTTATATGTAGAACTGCGTTGAGCTTAATAGTATTGCCAATTTTAATGTTAGTTTTCACCCTCCCCCTTAGCGATACGAGATCTGCTGGTGCTCTATAAATAAATTGTAATGTAAAAGTGTAATTACACAATTTTATACACTATATATAGTTAAAAATCTAACTAAAATATTTTGTCATCTCTATGGTCTTTGGGTAACTTGATTTCGTTTTTTAATATAATTTCCATAGGTTATAATTAAGTAAACTGCACTTAATTAGTAGAAATAAAAATCTGTACTTTAATATTTTTTTCTTAATGTGGCTTCTAGGTTTTTAATGAGGTCTCATGGTTTTTAACCAACCAAAGCTTTTTTTTGTAATGATTTAAAGCAAAACTTGGTTCAAAAGTCCCTTTTTTTCTCACTTCCTTTGACAGACATCTGGGGTTGACAAGCGGTTTTAGCGTAGATTTTCTCACCTTCATTTCTATGGCGCTGGGAATGGTTTGGAAGCATTCATTCAAAATTGACAGGCGATTGCTTCCATAAACGAATGCACATCCAAGAGGATTGTTTGATTACCATGCAATTGCATCCCCTTCTGTGATAACAAGTCACCTGTTCCCAGAGAGCAGTTGACAGTCCTTACGTTTATTGCCCAATTGAATGTCAGTAGCAATTGCAGCTAAAGATAAACAAAACTGCAAGTACTTATTGACCTTGACTTCTCCCTACATGATATTGTACTTGATGGTTCTATTACTGTTAAGCTGATAAGAGTTATAAACAGTAGTTTAAGGAAAATGTTTTTATTCCCAGAGGAAAATACCATATTGCTGTGGGAAATGGCAACTGTCTGACGCCCTTTGCCAAATTTGCTTACTTCACCTTCCTTTCCGCTGTGGGAAAACGAAAAGAAAGTGTCCATTTATTGCCACTAATGTCATATGTATGTGTACGTAAACAAGGGGCTCGTCTAATCTACAGTTTGCATAGCTAGTAGAATTTGGATACCAAAGACGGAAATTTTAAGCATTTTGCTTGTGAGTGCACTGAATAGGACACACGCTGCATTTCGGTTCAAAATTAAAAAGCCTAACCTAAGACCTGTGAGAGAAATTAAAGGATGCTTGGGATGCAGTAGCGTATTGTGGCCTAGGCCAATTAGGCCCTGGGCGGCATGTCCGGAGGGGAGCGGCAGTCTCCCAGTCGCAAATGTATAATAAGAGAATGTATAATATTGCAATATCACTTTAACTATTTTTCTACCTTTGTGTGATCCATTATGAAAAGAAAGCATGCAGACATCAAAAATGCAATGCACACAAGTGATCAAATTAGACAACACGCGTGAGCATCACAGGAACATAGCACGTTGAGTTGCTTTGGTGCCGTATTTAACAGTCCTTACTTAGTAGCAAGTTGCTAATTAACCTTTAATGTTCAGGTTTTTAGAAATAACAAAACCCCAAAAATTATAATAATAATAATAATAATAAATAAGACTCAAGCCTACAAAATAACATAAGGCATCGCTTCTGCTGTTCAGTTTGTTTGAGTGCTATTGTATAATATACTGTTTTCATCTGCTATTTAATTACCCATAAGTAACAGCAGGAAGAAAACCATTATCACCTTTCACGTTCTTAACCCATTACTTTGTGTTCCTGTGCGTACAACTGCTACGTTTAGTGGGATTAAACATTCTAGAATGTTAACAAAGTAGGAAATGAGCAAGTACACTGGTATGATAAATCTTGTAAATTCAGAATATGGCTTTCTAGTCTATTTTTTGGTATCCTAACAGTTTGGGATAAAAGAGGGGTTTAAAATTTAATTGGCTGACCACAGAAGTGGTATTCCTCCAGTGTGGGCTTTTAAGCATTATACACACAGCCTCTATTAACACCAGACTAATGAATTGTTAATTTGGACAGCAGTCGCTACTGCATAAACTGCATTGTGTTAGCGTGTCTTTGTGGACGTTGTAAAGTTTCTTGTATATTTATGAAGTCGAGAAGTCTGCTGTATTTTTCCTATCATTTATTAACTATTAAGTCACCACCAAATGGCAGTAATTAGTAGGCACCTAAGAAGTGCAAGGTAAACAGCATGTGATGAATTGTGTTGGTAAGTTAGTGTTAAGTGTTGTTGGATTGTTGTGACTTTTCATTAGTTCCTCTCTAATTTACAGGATGGCCGAACTGAATAAACAACCTTGTAAGGCAGAAAATACCATACATTGTGTTGTTGCTTGTTCATAAAGGCTTGGTTAACTTGTTTTATGGGAGAAAAAGACTCCTTCATTCTGAACATGATGTCAACATTTTCCTATTGCATCAGAATTTGCACAGTACACAGAAAATATATTGTTTAGCTTTCCCACACTTGGCATAGTTTTGTCATAGGTTCCACAACATGTATATATATATATATATATATATATATATATATATATATATATATATATATATATATATATACTTATATACTATCATTTCTTAATAAGAACTAACCCATATCTTGCTTATTTTATAAAGAAATACCCTCTATTTACATATAAACACAATCATGTAATAATAATGTTTTTATTTAAAACATGTTTCCATAACATAAAATCCCCACTAATATGAATATGGAAATTATTGTTTTTTGTTAAATAAATTATTTTCTTTAACCATGAGGTCCTGTAAATTGCCCTTTTATACAATGTCCTTTGACCAGGGGCCACAACGTACCCATAATGATGGTGCTTGATGTTAACACCTAACATCCAATATTTTTGTGTCCCTAGGTATATGCAACCAACTACCAGGTAATTGTATGCTGTATTAAAACCATGAGTTGGAGGACAAAATTTGATTTCTATGAAATCAATAATTTGGACAGATATTTAGACACTAAAACAAGAAAGTATCATTTGAGAGCATAAAGTTTGAGTGGAAATGTGCTTCTTGGGTCCTTCAGTATTCAGCCTATAATACTCTTAGCACAGTAAAAAAGGAAGCCTGTCAAGAATTATTCTTTTATTATTAACATTACAACCAGAGTCATGTGGAGAGCGGCAAAGATGTTGAACTAATTTTAGCTTACAAGAAGATGAAGATAACTTCCCACTATGGTTATGCCATATGCTATCCTGGTGATAGTATTCAAGTGTAAAATATTCAACAGAGACACATTGTTTGAGCAGCTAAGAGCTGGAGAAGGAAATTTCTGCACAGTAAGATTATATAAAATAATATAGTTGCAGAAGTCTTAAGTAACATCAAATTAAATTAACTGGACATATTTTGACCTTGATGCTTTTTATGAGAGCTAACATAATTTGTTTTGCTACATATTTGATTAAATTAAATTTCATTTCTCACATGCATAAAGGAAAATCAATTTTTACAAGAATTGATTATTTTCCTAGAAAAAAAATATGTTTTTTTAATGTTTAAATCGGTATTAACGGCACACATTGTATGAGATAGTTGAGTAATAAAGATCAACTGGGTTGAATAGCATTCCAAAAGCTTCTTTAAGCAGGCAGATCCATTATGCTTCCATATTTAGAGAACTCAGCTTCTATGGTTTCAGTTAAGAGTCTTTGACCTATTTATTTGTCACCGAGACCACTTCACAGAGAGGGAGTTGTTAGTTCTTGCTAAACTGAGAAAAACCTTGTGTGGACAGAAAAGTATATTTGCAGATGAAACACTCTGTGTTGGAGACCCATTGGAAGCTTTTGTGTTCACAACTGCTGAAATGATTGACCCGTGAGCGACCTTGGTCAAACAAACCAGACAAGTGAAGAGCCTCCTTTTTGACATAGATACCTGGTTTTGGGGGAGGAAGGTAAAACAAAACAGGAAAAAGAAGAAAGATGGGGGAAAAGTGAAGAACAGATAATGATGGCAGTATTGACCCAGAAACATGAGGTTAAAGGACTCATCACAATGAGAATAAGACACAACATTCAGTAAAGTTATTTTGTGGTTTTAGGGGTTTTTGAGATCTTTGTTCTTGGATAGGAACATGAAAAGGTGTTCTTACAATGGTGAGGACGCGACAAGTATACCTTTTAAAGTGTAAGGCGATCTTAGTTACATCTTAACAATATGGACAAATACACCGTTTCCATGATGAAATGCGTGATACTTGCTACAGTGAAAGACGTGGCAACAAGAGATGGCAAGATTGCTTATCCCCCACTCTTTGTTTTTGTAGGGTTTGCACAGGAACAAATACCCAAGTAAATACGAGCAGACTAACTTTGCTGGTCCATATCATGGCAGCACACATGCTCACAAGTCAGCTTTGGCAGGAAGTGTCGAAGGTCTGTTTCGTACCATTTCCATTGCATCTTTATCTCTCCTGCGCATTGTTTGTTGCTGAGTACTTTAAACCTCAACTTCCCAACTAAAAGCTTCCTGTAGGCAGCTTTTAAATTTAGGTCTTTCGAAAAAAAAATTGCTGCTGCTTATTAACTATTTTTTTGCTTGGAAGGGCAATTTGACCAAAGGCGTAAAGCTTCTCCTGAAATAAACGTTGAGGAGCATTTCTCCCAGACTTTCTATGTATTTGTATTACTTATATATTAAGGGCTGGTAAATATTCCAGACAATGATAGTTGTCATAGCTCTCTCTGCCTACCTTTCTATATAGAGAGGTACGCAGAGGGAGCGGTGAAAAATGAATTAAACTTTGCTAGTAAAAGAATTATTAGAGGTAAACAAGTATCAGATCCCAACTATAAAACTATCATTATGTATTTAGTTTTTTTGGTTTACAACTGAATAAAGTAACATAGGTGCAAAAAGTTCAAACATATTAATATTTAAACACTAAAAATAATTTAGCAGCATTTAATTACTGGAATTATTTATTATTTATTGTTTTATATAGCACCATCACATTACGCAGCTATGTAGTACTAGATAATATAAGCACCTGCCTGTTGCTTTATGCAGAATTGTGTATTGTATTATAAAGTACCTCCGTTTGCAGGAATCTTTAAGGAGCAAGATACAGGACTTTTGTATGGGAGGCTTGATGTATACTTTCTCATCATTATTCTAATTTTATGAATAGCACGCTAATATCCCCCAATCCAAGTTATATATATCTATATGCAAGCATATTAATGAGAACTGAATAATTCCCAAACTTGTACATTCAGCAGACATCTGGTCCATGAACCATTGCACTCTCTGAATCATAGAACGTTTTGTGTACCCTACTACTGCTTCTGATGAATTACAAAATCTTCTTCAGTGAAAGATCATTTTGGAAAATTCACAAACATATATGTAAATGTTTCCATATGTCGCTTGAACTTAATGTGTGAAATTTCATGTGCTTACTTTTAATATGCCGGGGGAAGCAATTTTCCTTTGCACTTCTCTCTTTCCTGCTGTGTCTTGCACAGCAGAGGACAGGCTCCTGCAGAGGAAGATAGGGGTGTAAAAGGAAATTGCTTCCCCCAGCCTGCGGAAAACTGTACACGTCATTTTAGAGCTATTAATATCTCATCTCGGTATTTCATATATTTGTTTTATAGGGGGAAATGTGTATCTTTTCTCTTTACATATACACCAGCCTGTTTCCAGCTTGCTGTTCTGGAAAACAAATGCCTCTAGCATGACTGTACTGGTCAGCTTGGGTAAGCTGAATGCATCATAGTTGCTCTTCTGTACTCCCAGGTACAAATAGCTTTGATTTGCAAGCCAGGCAACCAGTGTTTTTAAATCTATGGAATGCAAATGAAGTAAAACGTGCTTCAAGTATTAAGGTTTAAGTAATTCCTCAGCCAATTTTCATTTTAATTTTGTGTTTCATAGTTCCATAAGCCAATGGTAAATGAGCCATAGCAAGTACTACCATTAAATAATGAAATTAGTCAAAGGAACAATCCAGCCCTATTTTAAATGCATACTGGTGTACATTTTGCATGGACTCCAAATCATTTTACTGAATTCAAATTGGTGCAGCCATTCTTTAGTTAACAGAGTTAGAAACATCTGCCATTTCCTCCTCCCCTGGCTGCTTCTACTGGAAGCAGGAAGAGTACTCGAGTATGCTTTCTGCATTAAACAAATAAATTGTAATAAAATAATTGGTATTTTCTGAAAGGATGTTAGTAGTAAAAAAAGCAAATAGAGTCCTAAAATAACCAGTGTAGGAGAAAATGTTATATTTTTTTTGCTCCAAAGCAGAAATTAATATAGTTTGCCAATATTTAAAAAAATATTAACATAAAATTTGTTTACATTAATATAAGACTACTAAGTCTCATTGTATGTGTTCTCAGGGCTGGTTTAGTACACCAACTACTTCTTGGTACAAAGATAGAGTAAAAATTGTGGATGTAGATTGTTAAAAATTAACTCCCTGTTCACTGTAAGGTATACACCATTGAAGTGCTTATGAAAGGACTCTTTATTAGAAACATGCATGTTTGATAGAAGCAATAAGCGCTTTAAGTAGTTCTTCTATAATTATTTTTTCAAATGTTTCCAGTGCTGTTCCGCTGTCTTCAGATGGTTAAATATGAATGTGGCAGAAGTTTATCCGGGTAGGATTAGGGCATTATACAGATTTCTTGTTGTTTCTGATGTCATATTTAGGTATTTTAGCAGACCAGGTAGAATACTGGTGAAGTATAAAATATAGTCAGAACCTCACTATATAATTGTTTTTTTTCTTAATACACTTTAATTACCAAAAATTTAGAGAAATAAATTAAAACAGAAAGACAATTTTTGGTCAATACACCATTAAGCTTTACTCTTTCACCCCCTACTTGGTAATAACGCATGACATCTTCATATTTCCTATTGGATCTGCAGAACGGAAGACTTCTATCTATGTATATAACTATATATATATATATATTGACCCGTAATGTATGCATTGGCCCGGTGTATTTAAATAATATCCTCATTAAACTTTCAAACAAAAGGGCTAATTGACTCCTTCTTAAAACGCAAGTTGATGATTAGCATTTACCATCACAAGTAAGCCTTATGCGACCCTACATTGTTTAAGAGAAAGTGGGTTGCTTCAGTATTATTGTAATGATGTCAGATCTCTTTGGTCTTACTCATTTAAATATGTATAGTTCAAAGAAAAAAAAATAGTTAAAAGGCTGGTCATTTTCTTTTTTTCTTGCAAGACCAAGGATCTGTTTCCTTTAATTAAAATAGCTCGGCATCTGCTGGCCTGAAAGCCTTCTTTATAAGGAAAACATTTTTGTAAACAGGTAGAGACCTATGTGACCCATTGTGTTAAGTTTACTCAATCTAGAATCAACATTGGAGAGGAAGGGAATTTTGTTGGAGATACTGCTAGGCTGAGGAGGGAGAACCCAATCACTGCAAATACACAGGCTGTTTTCTTAACCATTGTTCCTTATCAGCAGCTGATTAAATGTTAAATGTGGAAGAGACATAAAAAAAAACCTCGAAGCCCGATGTGCTTCCCTTCCACCAGTGTTTCCATTTTGAAACGGGTTGCGTTATATTCTTATTCTCATCAAATGGCCAGCAATAGGGCCTACGTTCTGTTTTGCAAAGGATTTGCTTCCGTGTGATAATTGGTGCAAAAAAGTAATAACGTGAAAGTTCTTGTTGTACTTAATTTAATCATGTGTAATTATATGGGTGCACAGTGCAACAAAAACAGCGTGTCTGACACCCTCAGGGATCCATATAAATTTTACATGTTAAAACTGATACACTCCAAGAAAAACAAACTGCGACTGAATTATCGTCTTTACGGTTTCTTAGAAAACAACTCATCGTCTCTTCTAAAAAAAAACAACAATAAAAATATTCAAGTAAAATTGGTGAACACTGAGGCCGTACTGGTTTCACTTTAAGTATTTAGTATACCAGTGTTACATGAAATATCCATGATACCTTTTGATACATTAGTTTGGAATTTTGAATGTCTGATAAGGATAGCCATGCATTATGGACACACTGGTTCTGGAAATATGAGTTAATCTCAGTCTGGCAGAAAAAAGTGATCTGTAGATTTTCCAACTTCTGCCCATGATACTGTCTCTAACCTTTTGAGGCATGCGCACCATCCCTGTAGCTGTCGGCTCCAAGCGCTACCCCTTCTCATTCTCATAAAATGGGCCGATTGGTTCTTATCTGGTTCTCAGATGTTTTTTTGGAGTTTGAGGAATTTCTGGCTGACCAGTACCAGGTAAAAACGTCCAGTGAACAGATCCGTGGCAAGTTTGAGAACTCACACTACTGCCCCATCCGAAACTCCTGTGTTTTTCTATATACCATAAAGATAAAACCTTTTCTATATATATATTCATTAGCGAATTACAAATTGGCAGTCCTGTATATGATTTTGCCTTCAAAAGAATCAAAAAGTTACAGTTGAATAAACATTTTAATAAAATTTGATCCTTGCTTCCATCAAGGTAAATAAAAAAACTGCATCATCATAGACATTGAAGTATCCATAATATAAATCAATCATAAACATAATGGATGTAAAGTATGCCATTCGAGAGAGAAAACAATCCATTGGCAATGGAGGAATAATTGATCAGCCGGGGTCATGGCTTAGATTTTGGAGGTGTGTGGAGATAGCATGAAAGCACTTGCTAATTACCTAGGTAGCCTTTAATAAATATGCTTTTTTTACATCCCTGACTGAACACAGATGAGATAATAAAAGGCCCGGTGAAACAGAATGCTTACCCGATGACAGCCTATAAACCCACTACAGTATTGTGAATTTGAATTATAAGTAGAGCCTCTATGATGCCCCTCTAGAACCTCGATCTTCAGTCTTTAAGGGCCATAAAAATGTGTATTTTCAGGATAACACAAGGCATAACTATCTGTTTGCGCAGACATTAGAGAAATCCACAAAACTTTACAGAATTGAAGACGTCAGTACCTAAATATTTTTTTAATTTGCAGACAGTTGTGATGAGCTATTTTTTTCTACACATTTCTATATTTATTATTCTGTTTATTGATTTTACCTATAGTCCTACCTATAGTCCTGAAGTTTAAAACATTCCCGGGGGCTAGTAAATTGGGGCCTACCAATGTCCCTGATATTTGGCCCTTTTTATAGAAGAATTTTACAAAAAAAAAAATCCACGCATGGTATTCATTTAGAACAAACAATAATTCAAGTCCTTGTATAAAATATTTACCTCAACCAATGTGTAAAATATAGACTGTTTTCTTAATGACCAATTGGAATTTTATAAGACAAATGCGTACATTGTAAACAGTTCCTTTAAAACATAATGAAGGTTTATATATTAATGCTACTATTGGCAAGTGATAAAGCCGCTGCAGTAATTGTAATGGTTGTATGATTTTATGAAAGAAAATTACTGCTCATAAATTTTGCTTACAACAATTTAAGCTGGGATACCGGCCAATGTATAAATAAACAAATAAAAGTTCCCACTCAACTCGGAACTTTTGTTTTGTTGTGTTTTTATATATTTTATATAAAAATTGTGAAGAAAAAGTACAATATTATATCCGTATATATAGAAGTATACTTCACTCCTATTGCTGAGGTGTGTTAATCCCAGTTATTTGCTCACTTTTTGGCAATGCTGTGATGTCATTAATTTTAATATAAAGTAAGGTCATGTGTAGAAACTATTTTTACATACAGTCAATTATAAATTATTTTTATTTTATATTTTTTATATATTTTTTTTATTTTTATTTTGTCAAACTTTTTTTCAGATTTTTTTGAATAATTTTTTATTTTTTTTTGTTCATTGTTATTGTTATCGTGTTTTTTGCTAGCCTTAGTTCAGTCCATTATGTTTTGCAGTGTCCATTAAACCAAGGTTTATGTAGTCATATGTGCTTTATTGAGCCTCTGCAGCTGTGCGTGGTCCAAGCCATGCCCCCCCCCCACGGTGGGCCCCTTTTTGATGGTGAAAATGACTGTGTACCACTTAACTCTTTAACACATTTCACTTTACTGGTTTTAAGCTCCTTTTACAATGTCTTATAAAAATGCCCTCAGCATGTTAATAGTCCTCTAAGGGATTGCTCCTGCATGGCACTTTCATTCCAAGTATTAAACCCTCTACTTATCCTGTCTTCTTAAACTCTTGACTTTGCTGCGTTTATCTTTTTCAACTTTAGCATATGGATTGTGTTCCGAATATTTATTATATTAGGCCATGCATGAATCAAACAGAGACCGTTAATGATAAAAAGGACACATTCTGGGTGTTTATACCAAAAAGGGCTTTTTAAAAGAAAATCAACTGCGTACCCTTCCCCCGCATGTCTTAACAAACACAAACATACATGTATACTTCAAAAACCACACATATACACATGCACGCATAAAAAGAACACACAAAATAAACCAGTTGTATAGGAATGATTAAACACACACACACATTTAAAAATGTACAAAAAAAAATCTCCCATAAACAAGAACATACACAATGGAACAGTTTTATGTAGTGATGACAAGACATGCACAAAATGAAGGATCTTATGCACCGGGAATAAAGCAGAGTGATAATTCTAGAGCACGTTTGTAATTGCGGTTTCAGAATAAAGATAAGTTGTCGAATTTATGAGAGGCAAAGACATTCCTGTACTATACACTGTGTACCAAATCAAGCCTTGTTGCATAGAAACCACTTGGATAATCTTGTTAGCATACATATCTCATTCTTTCCACCGATAAGGAAAATACTGGAAAAAATTGTCATGACCTGGAAATTTTTATTTGTAAAGGTTTGTTGCCCCCTCCCTTCCCTCTTCAGTAAATGCCATTAGACTGTGGGAAGGAAGGTTGGAGGAGGAGGGGGTAGCTTTGACCTGCATGTGTGAGACCCCTGCTGACATGGCCAGTTTGACCCATTGAATGGTTTGAATACTATAAATGCTGCTTTATCCTTTCTTGAAAGGAACAAGATAGCATGTCCTAAATGCCTGGGTGTGCTTAAATAGGCAACTATGGGACGTTTGATTTGAGCGTGTTTGAAATCTGAGCCCCCTGACAGCAAGGGAGGGTTCCATAGGTCACCTGCCTTACTCCGTAGGGATAGACCAGGGTCCCTAAAGGAATTGCCCATACAGAAATTGTAGTACGGATTCCTATCTTCTTGCACGGGATCGAGGCTTCTAAAATTTAGTAAAAGGGAATCTCAAATATTAGTTGAAAGAGCAAACGGCCGTGTCTGACAGATTGACACACCGAGCAAGGGTTTCATAAGGTGGGAGCAGAAGTAGGGAGCTCTACTTGTGCTCATTATGAGCTTGGTGTTCTTTTTTAAACAGTGTCTCGTTGCTGTGCAGAATGCTTGTGCTCCAAGCGGTTTGACAGGCAATGAGTCTGCTTCAGTGATCCTAAATTCTTTTAGACTAATTTGTGAAAGCAGAAAAACAGCTAGCACCTTTTGGAGGCAACGTTCAAAAACCGAAAAAAATCAGGTATTGCCAATTAAAGTGTTATTTCAAACAATCAAATATCAAGTCAAATTACTTTTAACTTCTCTGATAATGTCATGCAGTGCCTAAAGTGAAAGACACAGAGAGCTTCTATACAGATGAGATCTGAGTACACCGCACTCATTGAGGGCTCAGACAAAGGTACAGCCAGGCACGTCTGTGCATTGTAATGTTGCATATGTGCAAGCAGAATGCAGGAAAAAAAAAAGCCCAGAATAGCCACAGGCCATTTTTAAGAGCCTCTGGCCTCTCAGTCACTGGCCTACTAGTTAATTGCCACACGGACTTCATGACACATGGGCAGATAACATGACATTTTCAGTTTCTGTCACTAGCAAACGCCACAACGTGGCTTACACTAGTTGCTAAGAAGCTGTCAGAAACCATTAGCGGTTGGCCAAACTTGCCCTATGGCATTTCCTCATGGCATCAGCAAAACAAGCAGAAATCACCCAGTGGAGCCTACTTCTATACTAATGAGGCTGTAAGCCTGTTTATGGACTGGAATCATTCTTATGATTATTTCCACCTTTTCAGTTTGCCTTCATAATTTGCCTTCGTTTGGCAGCAGGGGAAGTCAAGTCTAAGAATGAAGTCACTCCTTACAATTTTTTTTCCTCTGCAGTTTGTGGCTGTGTCTCACCGCTACTACCATGTGGTTTATCCATAGACCTCCAGGTTATTTTAGTGATAACTACACTCCCACAACCCCAACATATCTAAACAATAATGATAATATTTTAAACAAGCCAGCCAGTTTTTAAAGTGAATCACGTTTCTGCATTTTTCTTGGATCAGCCATTGAACCGACCAAGTAGCCGAATATACGGGTGCGTCTACATCATACATAACTGTCTGCGATTATCAAAACATTCCTTGACAAAATATTCCTCCTCGGTGTTTGCTTTTCTTTTCTCTGTTTCTTTAACTCACGTTGGATAGGAACAAGGTTTATTGTTTTAGGCTTTTCCGAACATGCATCAGTATTTACACTACATTGGAAGCATTTGCTTCCAATGAAAATCTTGTCTTAGATTACCGCTCAGCAGTGTAATTTCCCTCCCAGATGGGAGTAAAGTAGCTGTATTTGCCTAAAAACAGTAGGAAGAACAAACTATGCATTAAGCCCGGGCTGTTTTTGGCTTGACCTAATGATGTAACAGAAACCTTTTATTTGTGATAGGTCATTGCCAGGGATCGAAAGGAGGAGATCTGGCGCTGGCTTGAAAGTTTTCTCCATTATATTTACATAAGTCTTCACTTTACAGAATTCTGTTCCTAATGCTTCTGCTTTCGTACGGCAGAAATAAACAGGAAGGGTTCTGGTGAGTGTTATACATGGAATGCAGAGAGAGGCCTTCCTCTCCTAATGGAGTATATAATTCAGGTGCCCTTAAGGCATATGCTTTCAGAAATTCTTTTGCCCGAGGTAATGGGAAGCCGAGACTGTTTTAAGGCCTTGATTATCTATTGATGCGAAAAGCTGGATAAAAAGTCATCTCCGTTGGATTGTAGTAGGTATTTCCATAAATAATCAATTAACTGTATTTTTGTTTAATGTTAAGTAGAGTGGATGCTGCCTTGTATATATATTTTTTGCATTTTTTTTATAAGGTAGAAGTTATTGTTGAAAAAATGGGACAGGAAATAAGGTTATACCCCCCCTCCCCAAAAAGTCCAAGTGAATTCAAAGTGGCTGCTGTTTAATCAACAAATGTGTATTGCTTTTCAAACGGTGCCTCTTTAGCATATAAAGCAGATTGGCTCATTGAAATTTTAAATGCAGATGATCTGGTTCTCGGAGCATGCCTCTTTGATGCAGGTTTAGATTTTCATGGTTTACACACAAAAAGAAAATAGGAAGATTCAGGCACAGGTTTGTGCGACCTGTGACTGTGCAAGCAATTCCTTAAAGATGAAATAGGTCACCGGAGCCTTAAACCTACAGCACTTTCTCCTTATAAAATTAGCACTAAAATATTTTATTTCATATTGCCTTTTTCTGTACAAATGAAATACACATTAATCAGACATAGATTATCTTTATCTGTAGCATTCTCAGATATTAGGTGGATTTTTCACTTAATAACCCTTAAGGGGTACAGTTCAAATATTGCAGAATAAATTGTGGTGTGACTTTATCCCATCAATATTCAAAGGGTTAAATTCATCAGCTAGTACACCAACGTCCCAGATATATCAACAAAAGCTCGAATTCAGATTTTTTTTCCCCAGTGTAAACATTGCATGATAAGGTATACACATCCAATAGCAGAGCCCCTAAATCATATCGTAAACTTGCATTCTCCAGCCAAGTAAGCAGCACCGACTTTCTACGATGCTTGAGAAACAGATCTGTTCTCATGGACACCGGCTGCTTGCACATTCAGAGGAAGTGGAAATTTGGGATACATTTCAATCATTTCAGTACTTTTAGAGCGTTTAATTATGCAGGGGGTGGTTGTAGGACTACAAAAAAGTACCAACAAAGCTTGATGCTATTACTTGCTTATCTCCTTATAGTCTAACATAATTGTAGATGTTTTGAGCTTTGCAGGAATTAAATATTTAAGTGTAACCAAAATGTAATAACCGAATAGTAACATTTCTTTTAAATAATGGACTTACGTCTACTGAACATTTCCTCTTATGTGGAAAGAGTACCAAATGTCCGTAAAACACCCTTATGCACGTGGGCACAGGAAGGGTGCAGTATCTCAAAAACCATTCCATGCTTGCCAAGGTTTCAAAATCTTTGTTATTACCGCTATATTAAACCTCATTCTAGCTAATAAGCCCAATAGGGTAACAGTGGAGTCTCTTCAACTAATGGGAAACAAATCACAAAAAATGAGAAGACATCACTACTCATATGTGAAACATTGCCTTTGTGAAGATTCAGGAGCACCCATGCCAACTAAGAGCTATTACTGCTTAGGAACTGGTGATACAACCAGTCTTCAACAACTTGTACTAACAATAACAATGGCTTCTACCTAACCTGGTATAATACTGTTCTAAGACAGAAAATCCCTCCATAAAATGATAAAGGTTCTAAAGAGGAAAACCTATCATATGCATTAAAGTCTAACACCAACTCTCCTTTATTTGTGTTTTTCTAGGTGATGGTTTGGATAACAGTGTAGCCTCACCCAGCACAGGAGATGATGATGACCCAGACAAGGACAAAAAACGTCATAAAAAGCGGGGTATCTTTCCTAAAGTAGCCACGAACATCATGAGAGCCTGGCTATTTCAACATTTAACAGTAAGTTCTTATACAAGTTACACAAATTAAATTAAGAGAAATTCATATTATTAGTATTTTTTTTTATTTAAAATGTCAAGCAATAACAGGAAAAAAAATGTATGGGTTAGAGACCAACATTAAAAAAAAGGGCTCTTAGATTTCAGTAAGTGATAAAAAGTGTATTTATCAAGGAGAAAATTTGGAAATTTTGCTACAATCACATAATTTGGGGCAACGTCCATGGACTAGAATAACACTAGGATTTCCATGTTCCATTTTTAATCTCTGATTAAATCAAACTTACTTGGTTTACGTCCTTCGTTGTCAGAATCAAGTATCCTATATGAATTTTATACTTATTGGCCTGTCAACGCCTGCCCCTTTATATGTTTAAGCCTTATTGAATTCCAGTAATGTGATCCATTTGCAGACAGAAAACAAAAAAATGCTAAAAAGCATAGTAACAAATACTTGTTTAATTATCAAAATATGCAGGAATGTGAAAAAAAATTGTATAATCACACACACACACATATATATGTATATATATATATATACATAGAGAGAAGTAACGTATGCTTGTATGATCACAATTATCGCAGATATACAGCTGTTTATTTAACCTCATGGTGCATGTTATGTCTCGATTTTCTTACGTTCAAAAGGAAATCGACAATGTGTAATAATTTCTTCCTGTGCTTTCCCCAGTGGCTACTAAAGCATAGTTCATTGTTTGAATTGGTTTTGAGTAGCTCATTGTCTTGTCAGGTATTACTGATTCAATTACAAAGATACTGCATGTGCGTAGCGCAGAACAAATGGTTCTTTCATGAAACACGTGCCAGCTATCAAACAAAATTTTGGCTATAAAGCTATTTATTTATCGCGAGATTTTATTAGTGTACGTGGATTTCTAATTGTTATTAATATTTCTGTAATTTCGAATTGATCGTATGTAGCATTTGCTAATTCTATGTGCCAGGACTATTTCGTCCCTGTGATATTATTCCTTCTAGTTCTATTAAATGTATTTCTTTATTTTCACAGAATACAAAGCAATGCGTATAATAGAATACAATGTAATAAATTGTTTAATACAATTTTGATAAATGTTATTATTATTATTATAAAATGTATTTATCTAGTGACCTTACATTCCACAGCACTATACACTGTGCTATATTAATATATCTGATGATTGTATAATGCATAATCATCTCAATCTCAAACTCGTATTATCTACCTTATTCCGCAATTTTGTATTTTTTTAAAAAACTTGATATTAACTACACAGTCCAACAACGTAGCCTACGACCTTTCATCTTTTCAAATAAAATTAATAAATACAAATTATGTGTGCATATAACACAGAATGCTTGTACAACAACACGAGCTGGATTTACAAGGCTTTCTGAACGAGCTGGAATGCACTACGTGTAACGGTCCAACCATCCAGCTCCTGCACTACATATGTTTGTCTTTTTTTATCTCCAGGACTAAGAATATTAAAACATAGCCGATGCAGCGCCTTCTATTGAAAAGGTGATACCTGACCTGTATCGTGACTGCTTAAAGACTTCAAAACTGGCACAGAACAATTCCTAATAGTAACAATGACCTTCGGGTTACTCATTTCCTGCCTCTTAATGCCCTGTGAGGTTAAATTCAGGTCTTCTTAGCCGCCATGAAATTCTCTCCCCATTTGTCACTATTACTTAGTCGATCAGGGGAGAGTTTCAAATAACTATACATTATGCAGAGCTCTTAATTGACACTACCTGATTCCCAACGTAGTATGATTAAAACCATGCAAAATGCAAATCTGTGCACTTTCATGTCATGCCACATTATGTTTTATTATTTTGGGTATCCTCTTTCCAAAGCCATAAGGAAACCCTTTGATAATTTTTCTGCGGCTTATTTCAATAGAGCGTTCCCAGTTCAGGCACATTCTGCTGCTATTTTCCATAGTAACCGATTCTGTAAACCCAGGACCTCGGTAGGAATGTGTGTACTTTATTGTAACATCACTAGAACAAGCTGTAAACATCTCAGCAGATGTGTGCATGGCGGTGTCTTTTTATATGTATTCTTCTGTACGCATTAAAGAATACAATAACGAGAAACACTACATATATTAAAATTAATATTTAAAAAAGATTACATAGGGACAGACTGTGACAGTGATATCACCGGTGGACTTTACCTGCATTATGTGGTGGGACTCACACACCTCCACAAAAAATACAGGAATTATAGGCCGCACCCTAAAAGTTTGGCGCTATTTAAAAAAAAATATATTTTTCTTTTGCATTCCTCAAGAAATGAAACTTTCCCTTGTAGTTCAAACTTAGGCAAATAACCCATGCACATTGCTGAGCCTACATTTAGAAAGATATTCTTGTCTAACAAAGTTTTTGCCTTAAAGAGGAAGAATTGCCAGATAAGAACGATGTTGCACTTATCAATGGGAAGATCAAGTATTACACCCATAGTAGGCATCAGCTTGATGGATCAGCAAAAGAGAATGCCATAGAACCAGCTCCTGGCCTAGTGTGTGCACATGTACAAAGTGTTCTAAATGATGGCACGCTGACGTATCTATGCAGCTTTTCTAATAAACCCATCTAAAAGTGCCGTGTATAGAATATCAATATTGTTCCGCGGGAGAGGGCCTTTTCGGCCTTAGCTTGAAGGCACGTTACTGTGACAGTCCCTGGAAAATTACTCCGTTGAGGACTATCTTCCTTCATCCTTCAATGCCACTGATGCCACGTTAAGAGTTGTGTTCTAGTTTGTGAGTCTTGATAGATTGATACATTTTATCGATCAGAATATGCTTTTTTTATATGATAGAAAAAATACTGCTCCAGGGAAAAGGTTCTACTGCCTAAAATATTACATTGACATAGCTAAATCTCACCCTGAAATCGAAAGCTCGCCAATACTCTTGAGGGCTTTTAATATAAGTCTAAACCCTATAATCTTCCTAAATATGGCAATATCCACCTAATTACACAAGAACATTATCTGGCACAAATGTGATTAATGGTAATTTTCAAAAACACTCTCTTCCTGATTCCAGCCAACGTCCTTAAAGTTTAACTGTTTAGCAAGTCAAGGTGGAAACGAGCAGAAAAGTTTCCTTTACCCACCGCTTACCCTGTTTAAATGTTATTTGTGTTTTGGCTTTTTTCCCACCTTGTGCACAAACAAAGCAAAAGTGTTTCGAGATTTAAGAGAACCTTTGTAAAGATACACACTGTCACTGATTCCTCTGTTTGAATGGTGTGAGTAGGATCTACAATCGTCCGCCTCATTTAGAAGTATTTTTTTTTTCACTTCTTTCTTGTTTAATTTAACAAGAAAACCAGTAGTAAATTAAAGCCGCTGCTCGAAATCCCACCGCGAGCCTGTTTTGCAGTTGGCTCCCCTGTGAAAAGACAATTTGTGAAATTATGTGATCGAGTAATTAGTAGAAACCAGGGCTCCTGATTGTTGCCATGCTTGTGCGATGAGGGCCTGCTAAAGAAAAAAATAAAATTAGATAAAATAACGGATTATTACCCAGGCAAGTTGGCTCAAAGCTTCTTCGTTTATTTGTAAACAGAATATTTAGTGACCACATAGGAAGTTGCTATAATCACCAGCTCGTAAAGAAACCACAGAAGTACTTTTTCGATTTGTACAGAGTGCTCATGTAAAATTTAAGCTGGGAAGCAGCCTCCCTGCTTAATGTAATTAGGATCTAATTTACCACCCTGTGCACACAGATGTAATAATGCCTTCATATTTATTCAGTCTTTAAGCACATTATAGCATACCTCAGTGCAGCAGTTAGCTAGGAGAAACAGGTGTGAACCCTTTTATAATTCATAGTTACATGGCATGCACATTGTATATCCTGGGAAATATTTACCCGAGTCGGAACAAAAACAATGTCTTTTGTACAAACGATAATTGACAGTTACCCCCTTTATGGGCTCGTGTATTTCTCAATGGTTAAGTAAAGCAAATGCAAGAAAAAAATCAATAGGCTTTGCAGAGTCTTGGATGTGCCTCATATACTGCAGGACAGAATGACAGATGCGATGCATACGAGCATTTAAGTATTAATGCATTGGAGCCATCTTGCCGTGCCGGCCAAGAAATATTCTGCAATATTGTAGCACAGAAAATAATTAGCAGCCTACAGGATTAGTGGGTTGTGATTTGAACGTTCCCTGGATTCAAGATCTGTGCCGGAATGTTGTTGAGAACATTTGTTCTGTTATGTTTATTTGTTTTTGCCAAAAATCAATTGAAAGGATATGTTTCATAGGCTGCTACTCTATAGTTGCTAATTGCGATCATTCATAATGGACTGTGGCTTCCCCATTGAGTGTAAAAGATGATTTTTCTAGATAATCAGATTTCACTTTATTTGCAGAAATCACAGTAAACTATGATTCGAACAGAAGGCATCCAGCACACAGTGGTTTTCAGACGTAATTCTTTATATCAGTAACATATTTACCTTTGCCCTAGACCTGAGCTAGGGCAGCGCCACCAGTGGTTCCCTCCAAGCCATCACTCACTTAATACTGAGTGTCAGGGTATGAACTATGGAGGCTCTGAGTACTTCATAGTGTTGATGGGCCGGTTGGGGAGATCAATGATTTAACCGGCTTATGGAACAATGGGCTACAGGAAGCTTGGTCGCCCAAGAGGTGCTGACCCCCAGTACTTGGAGGTCAACATAGGACAGAATATGCCACTGATGTTACCCCCTTTGATTAAATTTTATTATATTACTAATAAGATCATTTCAGTATAAACCATTCAGCATCCTCCAGGACATACAGAGGGTATCAGTATTTTCTATTTACTTATACCTCTGTGTTTTCACATTGGAAGAATGCTGCTCAGAAGAATCACCCTCATATAGCCTGTTAAAACATATTTTGTCTGTTGAAAGGGTGAATGCCCCTTTTACAGCTGTGGGCATGTAATTTACTATAAAAGTTCCCAGGTGAATGCAAGACAGATATCGATAAATAGTTAATGAGCTTTAAATGACTAATAGTTTGTTTGCTGGGAGTTTTTGAAGACATAGGAACATAGTTGTAGAATGGAACATTCAATGGAACATACCTTTGCGTTTTAAGTGAACTGTGTATTTATTGTTGAGTATGTTGAGTTTGCATTGTCCAGTAGTATAGTAGGGTTGCTATATTTAATGAACAATTTATGCAAACCAAGTTGTTCAGGAATTGATCTGCATACTTGCTTTCAATGCAGTTCTATCACTTGTACATCATCGTATATGTTCGATACTCACAGTAAGTACTGTTAAGGTGACTATTTCTCTTTAAGATATTTATCCAAATTAGTAATAAACTAATGCAGTACTATAGGCTCTGGCATTGCAGATCATGGTCTCTAGAGTTTTAGCTGTTAACCACTTCTTTCTATGATGCATACCACATGGAGTGGTATAAGAACAATGTTGTATTTTTAATGATCTCCATTGTGCTAAAATAAATAAAGAGCTTTGAGTAACCATGAATTAATACTTTAGAAACCAAATGAACAATAACCACGGCAAATTGTACCCCTGCAGATCCTGGCGAGCTTTTATAACAATTTAAATAATTCTATTTTATGATATTTTGGTTCACACTCAATTGGGTTTCAAACCACTCTCAAGTCGGACAATTTCTGCAAATTTAAGATCATAAGTGTTCTTGATAAAACTAGTTGCAAATTTTATTACAAGAAGATGCTTCACGTTTCTTAGCCGAGTGTAAAGCAATGGACTACTTTTCTATAGCATGATGGTAGTGGCTCTTCAATGATGCAGTAGGTCCATGATGACAGAACGTATTGAAGATATATATGTCTATGATTGGTGGTGGAGAAGGCTGTCAGGACTGTGTGGTGTAAAACAGAACAGAGTGATGACAGAACCCTGTCGTTTGCTTTATTGCTATGATGACAACATACAGTGATGATGGTTTCCTTTGTCATATTCTCATATTTGGTCACTAAAGCGAGAATTTGGAGTAGAGTTGACCATTTCAAATGCCTGATAATACTATACATTACAAAGGGCTAATACTGGAGAACTTCTTGGATAACCCTGTATAGTGCATAGTTAAAACAATGAGAGTTCTTGGAATTCACCCCATTTGTTGAACTTTGCATTATGCAGAGCCAGCTAACTGTGGTGCCTTTTTAATTACGTCATGTATTTTGTTTGACCATCAAGAGTCATAGGATGTTTGTAATTCACAAGACATCAGTTGTTCTGTGCTTGGTCCCCAGGATGTCAGCTCACTAGTCACCCATGGTATCCTGGAGCAGACATATCATGCTGTCACTGACTTGGCAGGGAGTCTTATTTCCCCCCCTTCCAGTTTGCATAAGGAATAGAGAGAGTCCTCAACACAGTCACAGAAATACACATTATACTTTTTTTAAAATAGCTGCCATCTGTGAAAAATCTGACATGGAAGATGTATAAAAACCCCATAGATTGTAAACCTTCCAGCAGGGTCTCTTTACCTAA
The DNA here is from genome assembly GCF_027358695.1 of Spea bombifrons. Lineage (NCBI taxonomy): Eukaryota > Metazoa > Chordata > Amphibia > Anura > Pelobatidae > Spea > Spea bombifrons. The sequence goes on along the minus strand of NC_071089.1, from coordinate 20,081,006 downwards.
TGTATCAGTTTGTCTTAGTTTGTCGATTCTAAATCTGTCATGCCCCTTGAATATATGTATTGTAAGAAGAGCTGTGTAAATTGTTGGCACTATATAAACAATATAATAAATAATAATAATAATAACTGGATAATGTTGAGTATTAAAAAGAAGAAAGTTCAGTTTAGAACATGATCAGCAACCAAAAATAAATCACAAACATATTGAACAAATTAATACATTTTGAAAAGAATAATTTAAAAAATTTCCATAGGATTATCTGGATTACCTTGGTGGGGAACTCTTTCTTATTTCTCATTAGTATTGAGAAGCATTTTGTAGGGGAAGTCATGGATATGAAGCATAGCTGAGTCAAATCACTCAGTTTAGCTTTTATTGAGACCTAATGTGCCCCGAACCTACACCTTCCCTTGAAAACATCATCAATTACAAGAATGACAGGCCCCGGGGATTCCATGTAAGGAGGTCACTTGTGGAAGTCATCTAAAGGGGAAAAAGAATGGCATTAAATGACATCCATTCCATCCGGCTACATGAAACACCACGTCAAATGGTGGTCTAAGGCAAAGAGAAAACATGATCTTTAACACCTGTTTTTGAATATTATAAAAACACATCAGTGTTGCTGGTATTTTACTGTGCTCCAGAGTCCTTGTGCTCCAACCTAATAAAATATTAAGTTTAAAAAATAAACGCATGGAACCCAGCTATACAATGCTGATGAATAAGTAGGGGCTACTTAAATAAAAATAACATTGCTGTGTTTCGGGCAACTGGGTGAATACATTTGTACTTCCTGTTACACTTTAGGTCAGCTTCCTGTTCAGAAATAGCACATGAAGCGCAAAGAAATATAGCACCCCTGTCTGGTGGAAATGTAGCAAAAACTTAAAATAACTCATCCTATGGACCTTAACAGAACATTTATGAAGACTACAAGCTTTAAGTTCATATAGCAAGAGATACATTTTAGCGAAAGTAAAAGCTGACCTATAAATGTTAAAACATACATTTTGAGAGTCATTTTGTCTCTGAAATGCAAAAAAAAACATAAGGGAGACCAAGTTGTGTGGATCCTTTTATTGGAAGAGCCAGGAGAGAAAGCTTGTTAAACTTGCATGAACGTATATCTTTTTTTGTGATGTTGTGGAGTTGTTTAAAATGGAAATAGATTGATGATGTTTAGTTTACCTTAAAGTAAACAGCAAAAGACAAGACTATCTGAATTAATGACCCACACATTATTTCAACCCAAAAGACTAATGTTGTGAAAAGGAGGTTAGACAAATAAACAAAGTTTGTGAGTCAGTACTTTATCTTTGAGCTGATAGTCTTTCTTTGACATCTGAGTAATCCGCAGTTACATTTCACTAGCCAGGAATATCCAGAAGTGAAGCGTCACCGTAGGTAAAAGAACATTTTCCCTTTAGGAGTTTCTCGGAAAGCTATGTGAGTAAATAATAATAATAGTGGTATTTTATGTTATTTCTGTATGTGATCTTATAGCTTACATTGTTGTAGCGTTGACCTACGTACTTCTCATCTGCTCCATCTTGTTTGGTATTGTTAAGGATGTCTTATGTTTTTGTGTACATCAGCAGGTCAATAAACAAGCCCTGGAACTTCAAAATCCCCAAGCATTAGTTTTAATAATGATAGTTTAAATTACATAGAGACTTAAAAAAGAAGTTCCCTCGAGAGATCAACACGTAAGAGTTATTGACATGTAAACATGGTGAAGAGAGTTGGAGGAAGTCTCCAGGGCGGTCCAAACATGATTTCCTAAAAGTGAAAGACAAATAAAAGTCCTCCATTCAAGACCGCGAGGCAATGTCATCCTAATGTTGGAAAGTCGGCTCACAGCTACTCGGCTATTGCGGGCATTTGTGCCCTTGTCGCTCGGATTACCGCTGTGCCACGTGCACAGCAACACAATGCATAAAGGCGAGGGTTATTTCTAGGACAGATAATTGAACATTAATACTCGCTGACACTGTCGCAGAAATGATATGTCAACCTGACAGGGCCTATGTGCTTACATCTGCTGATTGGCTGCAGACGAAGGGGATGTTTGTCAGATCAGACCTCAGGCCTCAATGCTGTAGAGCCAAGGAGTATGTAAACCATTAATCATGAGCTGCCATCTTTGGTTCGACAAGCCATTAACCAATTCGCTGCCGAAAATAGGGTTCAAAGAACATTGTTTCCTTGTAATGGGAACCATATGTGTAAATTTCTAGAGTTAAAAAAAAAATTCTGGCAGTAATATAACATAAATGGATAATATGTCTATAATATATTTTACTTGCTCACTAATTTGGTCTGCTACATGGGGATATCATTTTTTTAAATACTGCATGTCAATTTCATTCTGTTGTTTGCTTAGCGATGCAATCTGTTCCTTTTTTTTCTTTTTGTCCTCTTTTTTTATCTGTGTATTTTACCCAAGATTAACTTCCAGAGCAAGTAAAGATAAGTATAATTGATACCTAAACAAAGATTACTATTCTTTTATAATTACAATGGTGAAAACTCATCAAGAACTTTTTTGTTGTTGGGGGAGAGGGTTATAGCAGGGGTTTAATTTGTCTTTTAATTGCATCAAAGAAAGGCCCCCTACATAAGTTTATCAGGGCCACTTAAAGCATAGCCTTAATCCCAATTTTATAAAACATCAAAACTGCTTTTACATGGGATGCAGAGCTTTTAATTCCATGGTTGGCAGCCTGGGGGTTAAGCTAATTTCCAACCATGGGAAAACAGCATCTTAGAACCGAATCAAAAGGTAACTACCATATTGTAATTATTCAAGCATGGTTTATTTCAGCTCCACTTGTTTATAAAATGAGACCCCCGAGATGATCCATTTTCATATATTTCAACAATTGTTGTTTGAAAACTCCCCGTTGTACTTTATGCACAAAGAAAAAAAAAGACTTCATCTGTTAAGATCTAGTTATTCTTTGTTGTTACAGTAAGTGAAGTTATTAAATAGTATTTTATTCCCTTGCTTGTAAAGCCCATCATTTGTGTCATTAGATTTACATTTTTATTTAATTGGAACAGTCGTATCTGAAAGGTTTATGTGCAGAATAATATCCACATGAACTTCGGCTCGCTGATATTTTTATGACTTTTTAATAGTCATATGTGCATTGTGTGTTCAGCAAGAAAAAAAATGTTGCTTTTAGTTTAAACTAAAATCAAATAAACCTAGTGACATAGTTTATAATTATCTTATTCTATATTGTAATATATTTGTTAGTATTTTCATAGCTTTCAGCACTTTTGGTACTAAGAGCTCAAAGGGGTGCAGTGTACACTGGACAAATATGGAATGTTAATATCATAATAAATTGGAAGAATTATTCTCATTGTATAAAGCAGATGCTCTGTTTTGATTTACTGGTGTGTATCCCATAATCTTAAAATGGGTTTACTCAGAAATATCCAGTGAGGATTAGAATCTGAAACCATTAAAATTATGGGTTTTTAGAATACAGAATAGCTAGCAGATTAAACGGGAGTATATGTGAGTGATTTATTAAAATCTTTCACCGTAAAAACTAGTACAAGGGATTCCCATAATTATTTGGGCTGATGTTCTAATTGCTGTATTTTTTAATCATTTAACATATAGGATTTAAGTAGTCACAAGTTTGTTTACTTTGTGGAGCAGAAAATTGGCACTAAGGTTGAAAAGTTTAAGGTCACTTATCTGTTTTCATGGAAAACAAGGACATTTCTAGCAAAAGGGTTTTGCAATGTTCAATTATAATTAAGTTTGGATCAGCCAACACAATGTGCCATTGGAGTGATGGAGGTGATAAAGGGCCTCTTTATGCCTGAATATAAGGATATTACATTAAAAATCTCCAGCTACAAAAGTCATTGACATTAACAATGTCTACACTGTATTTCTGATCCATTTGATGTTATTTGTAGACAAAATGTGCTTTTCTTTAAAAAACAATGACATTTCTAAGTGACCCCAAACTTTTGAACGTTAGTGTAAATATGCATACATACATACACACCTTAACTAGTAGTACAATATACACACTGATTGCGTTTTGAGGTTATAAAAGTATCAATGAAATGAATTCAAACGTCTTAACTTGAATTTGTATTATATCTCCAGAGATATGTATTTGTATTGACTTTTGAATATTGTGTATCTGGGATGAACCAGCGCTTGTCAAGTGTCCTTGTGAGCCAATTTCCTAATGATGTTTAGACACTTAACTTACTGAATAGAGCTCTTCTAGTTTCCTACAGTTTCTTCATCTTTGTTAACTGTATATTATGGTCTTACTAAGATTTGAGAGTACAAAATCAACTAATACTCCCCTGTAGAAGACATAAATACAGTAAATCTGGTTAAGAAACTGATGTCTTCAAGAGAACGTCTCATTAAAAAATATTTTTCTCCTTGACCAAAAAATACATTGCTAGTTTGATCTCATTTTGCTGTGTTAAACTTTCTTTATCTGCAGCCATGTAGGCTGCCATTTTTGTCAGTCATGTGATACTGTGGATGGCATTTCCTGCTCAAACACCACACTGAGCTAATGCTTTACGGCAAAGCTAATGGTTTACGGCAATGCTAATGCATTACACTACTCCATAGACTTTCATTAGTCAATGTCCGACTGGGTGATTAACAATAAACCACTGTATTGTTTACAGCCGACAGTATGATAAGGAGTCAGGGTTTTTGTCTTAGCCCAGTCTAAGACTTACACTGGGCTAAGATAGCAGCTGCCTAAAAACATTATAGTATGCAAAAACTAGAACCGCTTCAAAGAAATGGCACAATATTTTTATTTCTATTCTGGTAATAAAATAATTGGTAGGAGTTCTCTTTTAAAAACATTAGCTGTACTTTGTGGAAACTATAAATTATGTTGTTCTTCTCGAGCAAATTTAGCTTTAACATGACCCCATCGAGGGTTTACTCATGGCTGTTCTGCTGTAAAACATGATTCTTTCAAGTCCGAGCCTCAAACCTGGGCTAACTGTTCAAGACCGAGTGTGCGAGTTGAATTGGCGGGGGTTTTAGTTATGCATAATGTGAATCATTGCTGTACTTTGCGACTTTGGTGTTTTAGTGGTGATTGGATATGTGGGAATGTAAAAGCAATTTATGAGGTACGTTATGACCACAAGGCAATGGAGTGCGTGTGGATTCCGCCGGTCACGTCAAATTTGTTGTGTCACATTGTATATATGCTTGTACATTACCGTTCACCTTGTAATCATGTAAAACTAGCATAAAGCATAGACACGAGGGCTTTCTCCGATGTAATATTTTCGTTTTCAGCATGCTTCGCTAATGAATTATTGCATTTTTATTAAAATAAATACATCAGCTTACATTCATGGGAATATCTCAATATACACTTGGAAAAGCTGAAATACAGCAAAAACTTCTGACAATGGCGCCTTTATCCCAGGGCTTAAAATCTGGTTTACAGCAAAATAAGATTTAGGATTTGCTCCACACTGTGGGCTAACTAAATAAATATTTTAGATTATGTAATGTCTCATATTAAAGTAATGCAGCACAGTGGAAAATATGCATACCAACATTTTATATGTATAATATACAAATCACTAGCTTTTTTTTAATATATATATATATATATATATATATATATTTATTTATTTTTTTTTTATTTTTTTTTCTGCTAGCTTCTGGTCAGTTTTAGCCATTTAGTAGCAAACAGTTTAAAAAATATAATTTTTTTTTTTTTTTAAACCCCTCTTTTTTTAATGCATCGCCCTCCCTGCCCTTCGTTAACTCTTTGGCTGCCACATGCACCTGCATCGCGTTACTAACCGCCGTGGGGTTAACAGTGCACTTAATAGTGAAAGGTGAGAAGGAATGTGAAAACACTTGGCTGGCGATGTTAATACTTGCGAACCGGGCTTGAATCCCCTGTCTCTGTAGATTTCAATGTCCCCTCTGACTGCTGGCAGGCTGCTTCCAGCTGTGGCAGGCATGATGCAGTGAATTGCTTTTGAATGTTCTTTACTCAAATAGGCAGTAATTACAAGCTTAAAGAGGTTTAGTGGTCCAGTAAACTACATAATCACCTCTGAATTAGGCTAGGCTCATCAGTTGCAGTCCAGCAAGCCGAAGTCTGCTGTTTGTATTCAAGCCTTTATCACGTAGCAACCTGAGCAGCAGGTGTGGAACAGTGAGAATCCTTCTTAAACTCAACCGTCTACTGGGGACAATGATCTTTAATGAGATGAAGCCACACTCTAACTGTATTTTAAGTGGGGAAATTAACACTGGAAATTATGTACCGTTTATTCGGTGGCGAAGATGTGCTGCGCTTAATAATGTTGTAAATGCGAAAATGTAATCCAAAATATTATGGGGAAAAAAAAATGGAGGGGCCTCCAGAACGTTGACTTGCGCATTTACAGGGTTTGAGAGCAGTTAAAAAACAAATGATTATGGAAATACGCTTTGCCCTGACAAACAAAATATTATTATCACATTGCCGGTAATGAGACATCTTATATGCATATGCTAAGTGGATTGGCTTGGTTTGCATCACTTTTAAGGTACTAATCAAAATCGCTGTTTAGGAAAACGGGCATTTAAGCAGTTTTATTATTGTTAATTCTGATTGCGAAATAATTGTGCTGTGCCGTTTCCACTGTGGAAACTCACCCTATTTTGAATGTAGTAGTGTATACATGGGCATGCACATGCAAAACCAGTAATATTTTGGGCTCACAGTCGGTATAGTTCTGGTCTTCAAGACTATTTCATCCCAACAAGGGCGTTCTCCACACATCATTTATGCCGAAAATACTAATTTAAAAAATGTATGGACTGAATAAGGACTCTTGGGAGCCGTGTATCTATTTCTTAAAGTTCCCCTAAGCCAGCCATGGCGGACTAGATCCAACATGATTTTAGTTATGCATCTTGGTATACTGCAGCTTATGTGGGTACATAAAAAGTAACAGGATGAGATAACTAGATACTACTAGAAATTCTTTAAACTGAGCCATATGGCCTAATGGGAAATGGGTAAAAATATCTTTTGTGACCACCATTGGCTAAATTTGCCCCCAGAATTCATTAAGTGAACCTGTTGCATAAAGTTTATTCAGTACAAGTGTTAAGAAACTGTGCAAGCACACATTCAATAACCTGAAAAATAATTGATACTGTAAGCTATTGTTTGAACACTCATCCAGCGGACCCTGCGTCTTCCATAATGCCCCAAATGATTAACTGCTCAAGTGAATTAAGAAGTCATCTACTAACCTAAAGCTAAGAACACAGGTCATAGACGCAGACACAGCTCAAGCCTCCAAAAATTCCTTTTTACCTTTTACACTAGATTCTTTGTTTCAGACCAACATCGAATCATCAGGTTAATCCAACAAGACTGAATGCAAGCTCACCAAACACAGCAATTCTAAGAAAGTCAGGAATGCCACACTTTGCATAGAATATTTTTTCCGACAAAAAAAAATCATTCTACAATGCTTATTTTTTGTTTTTTTTTTGTAAATATTTGTATAGTCTCTGCTCACATTTTTAATGGAATCAATTGTGCGATAGATTTATTTAATCTTTTAAGACCCCTGTAGTATTATTACATTGCATTCAATTTATAGAGCACCAGCAGATTCTGTAGCGCTATTACAATAGGGGGAAATGAAAATTACTATTAAAGTAGACAATATACAAAATTGCCAAACACATTAACACACCTTAAGACATACAGAGAAGAAGAAGAGAACCCTGCTCTAGTGAGCTCGCAATCTACTAGGAGGATGAAGGGGAATAGATCTTTGCTTAAGTTGAGGGATTGTTTGAGCGAAAATGAGTGAGCATTGAAGTTACTGGAACGACATTAGCCAAAGACACACGTTCACACACATTTTAACACACGCAGACACAGACACACACAGTAGCAACTCACTTACTAAGTTAGGGATATAAAGAGGTAAGTCCAGGGGTCAGGACTCAGTTCTTTGTCCCTACTCCTCAAGCATGCTGCCACCTATCTTGGGGGGGGGGCAATTGCCCCATTGCCCCCCCCCCGGTCCGCTAATGCTTTGAGTGTAATTACCTCGTTTGTACTTTAACAGGTCTGCAGTGATAATTCCACACTGTTCATGCTTATGTGGATTACCTGGAAATGTTATTCCGCGTCTTACCCACTGTTGTGATCTCAGAGGGTTATGTATGCTTTAGATTAGTCTTACAATAAAATAAGGTGTAAATAATACGATGCCTCACTGTTTCAAGAGACATCCGTGTTACTGCCTTCCTTTTAGCATCTGTCAGCATAAATGAGCTTTGACATGATCTGTTTATGAAGTCATCAGATTTCTATGATATTTTACTTATTCAGTCGAAGTTTACGAGTAGCTTCAGGGCAATATATAGCTCAAAATAAAACAAGGCTGCACTAGCTTGAATATTAAAGTGATCCTCAAGTTTTGGCTGTAAGCAGTGGCAGCTACTGCTGTATGAAATTATCATTTCTTGGAGTTAATAGGTCATTTCTTGAGGTGCTTCTAGGTTCCTTGTTTTCATCTGGAACTAAGCACACAAAATATATTCAGAATATCATATTAACCAAATAATGTCATCCAATATACGTACTCATATTCACTTCATGTGCTCATTTCTTTGAATGATGCCACCTTTAAAAGTTATTATTAGACTATCATAATCCAATAGTACGCTCTGGATATATATAACAACTACAATTTAAACCTCTCGTGCTATAGCGCTGAAAATGTTTTTTTTTGCATAATTTTCTGGTTATTTTTTTTTTTTCGTTCGATTAAGAAAAAATAAATTAATTGTTAGCATATAAAAATGTAAGCTCACAGGACAATGTTATCATTTCCATAATAGGATCGCAATATGATTGACATGGTCTCAATAAAGGACCATGATGTGATCTGAAATGTTGATTTGTTTGTTAAATAAAGTATTATTTGGAGACCCGTGAGTGCAAATCTCCATTTCTGGACTTTGTATCCATCTGGTGGGAGCTGCACCCGGGAAAGTAGTTATTATTGATTTATAAAAGCTGAGTGCAAGCCTTGTGGACTACGTATTTATAATAGAAAAAAAACAAGGGCACTTTTGCTTACTGCAAATCTTACTCCGAGGATATAAAATTATGAATGATATTGATTGCATTAAATTGAGGCATGCAGCAACCCGCTTATATGTGTATTCTTTTTCGTAAGAGATTATTCAGAGAAATATTTTTTAAAAAAATAGACATATTGGAAGTTTGGAAAAGTGATTGTGGTGCAAAGTGTAAAATATGATGTTATCACTATAGCAACTATGAGAGCAGTCCAGTCAGCGGGAAGAAGCCTTTAGTTTCTATGGTGGTTTTTAGATGTTGCTATAAAATAAAAATAACCGCCTTTATATTACAGGGACTAACATATTTTAAATAAATAAAATATACATAAATATATATATTTTTAAAAACTAATGTATGGCTCGGAAAGCGATAAATTCTTTTAAAATACAGCGATCTGCCGTCAGATTTCGCTGCTCAGGGCGGCCTCGTTTGCATTCAAGTATTTAGAAAGATACAGGGCACAGCTACTATAAATTCAAGCTATGTTCTAAGACTACGCCATGCCCTGCTTTTGTAATGCAAATTGCCAGCACAAAGTGCATCTTTGATAATGTTCACTCGGATGCAAAAACACATTCACCAAAACAGTAAGCCTAATTCAGAAAATTGAAATACAACAAACTAGGGTTTTTTTTTTAATTTCAAGCAAAGAAGAAAAATGTGTCTAATAGGCAATGCGGTTCCAATAAATATATTCTTTCTATAGATAGGCGTGCGTTTGCGACATTACTTTTCTATTAAAGTGTACGCGGCTGTTGCCTTTATTATATCGATAAGAAAAATCCTCTATATTCTTGTTATCGAAATATCCACAAAGGGCTTCTGTGTCTGTCTGTAACTATGAGCTAATTCCTGCCGACTGTCATTGGTGGCACATGTTCAAGAATAAAACATGTATTCTCTCCCTGTATAGGGCATGTACTGTGTACCTCCCTTACAGTGTATCACGGGAAGTTTGGGAAAGGAAATGGTTCTGCGGTTCTATTCTTGCAGTTACATGTGATTATTTGTTGCCGTTGAGCTCTTTGCTCTGCGATGAGACAAATGTAACAAATTTGTGTTAACATATTTTGTAGCGTTAATATAATTCAGCAGCAGGAGGAAAGTGGCCCTTGACACAGATCCGTTTTCTTCTTCATCCTCAGTGAGGGTATCAGTTGATGACATCACATGTAACTCCGATTCGCAACATATTATACTTGCCATACGGAAGAGTTGTTTCTTTTCTTTTATCGTTCCTTCTTCTTTCTGATTGCTTTTTCCTTCTTGCCAGCTTGTCCGTGTCTCACATTCTTAAGTAAAAATTAGGCTCATAATGATTTTGTGCAACAGACAAATTATCAGCGAGCGCGGGACTGTTATCTAGTAAACTTCTGCTCCCTTTCCATTTCCTGTCCTACCCCGCAGCTCCACACCCATTAATGAGACATAACAATCTGTATTCCTTCTCTGCCTTGGATAGCTAACAAAGCATCAACCGGACTAGGAGGCTTTTTAGAAAAGAACAGGTGTTATAGCATTGGTAAAACCAAAATAATCATAATACACTATAGTTATATGGATTCTATAAGTCCATCAAGACAATGTATCTTAATCTCTAGCTGTAGTGTCAGCATCCGCTTGAATCTCCCAAATACATCCGTTCTGTAGTGACTTTATTTATCTTGCTTCACACATGAAATGGCATGTGTTGAAAAAAGCACATTGCTCATAAAATATTGAGCAGCTCTTCCATCTCAGTCTTTATGCTGAGAGGTAAACACATTTAGTCTCTTCCTTTTAAGTCTTTTTCTGATAGAAAGCATCCCCCCATAATGGTAAAGGGGGAATGGGGGGCTTGTGATGTAGAAAAGAGAAACGTGTTTTCCATAAGGATGAAGTCACGTTTTGTTATCCGGTATATAGAATTGTGCGGCTTAGAACTTAAGGAAAAGCGTAAATGTGTTTGTTATTTTCTCATTTTGTAATTTGTTTTATCAACTGACCTAGAGTTGTAGAAAACCACGTGATATTTGGGTGCCACCTTCTTCATTCATCTGCATATGACTTTATTAGTCAAATGGTCCACTAGGGACCAAGGAGCAGGTGTTCTATTGTGTTCTATAAGGCAGCAAGACAAATCCTCCATGTGATTATCTAGCAGACCAAGATCGTTTAAGAGCTTTGAACACAAATTAAAAATCTATATGACAGGTCGGAAATGCTAGATTTCATGAAATTTCTACATGTTATGCATGTTTCCTAAAGAGAGTAGGATGTCCCCTTTAACTTTTCTGGTGCCAACAGGGTTACATGACATGCACCTCTTTGGATCTTCTCCTGTTACTCTGTAGCATAGACACGCTTGTGTCAAATGAAATTACTAAGGATGAAGTTTAAAACAGAACTTGTTTTGAGGTTTTGTTATCTCGGCAGCTAGCTCTGTGTAAGATTATTTTCAAATTTCCTTCATACATTACAAAACGCTGTCACAGGGGCATGGCAGAGAGGGAGAGAGAATGTTTTTGATATATGGTTACCAGAGCAGATAAGATAAACTGGCGTGTATCACTTTCTTGGCATCCGCATAGACTGCCAGTGGTGGAAACTTTGATGAAAGGAGTACATTTGGACAAGGAGGTTCATTAAGATATAAAGCTGGACATTTTCCATCTGCCTGTACCGATGTTTAGTTGTATTTCCTATTGTCATTAACTTGTTGTAAGGCTGGCTGTGCTCATGTTAAGCAGCTCTGAATTGTTAATGAAAAAAACTTTTTTTTTTTTTGGGCGAAGTGATGCAAATTTAATTAATATTGAATATTTAATAAGCTGGCGGGGAAGTTAAATGTTTAACTTTAATTTATCGCATTTAGGTCGTTGTTAGTCACTGCAGGACTGCTCTGATTTCATATGCTGCATACTGATTTTTTTCCTGTTTCAGATTCTTGCAAACAGCACTTATCTCCTACAGATGATCCTCTTGGGGGTGAGATGTTATTAGCTGGCAGCCTTGTGATAGGGGCTATGAAATAGTTACCTCTAGGAAGATTAAGAGCTATAATTTTCTATAACGCAGCCGATCTTTGATAAGGAAATGTATTGCCTTATTAACGTTTCTGTTCTGAAAAGTCATTATACCACATCTAGGTAACGATTTAATATATGTAAGAGTTCCCATTTTGTTTGTTTCTCACTTGTAGGAGGCCCAGCGCTCATCTGTGTTTGTTTATGTTATATATATTACAACAAATTGCATTTGTTAATAGAGCGCCAGCAGATTCCATAGCGCTATTACAAACAAAAAAAAAAATCATTAAAATCAGCATTATACAATTTGACTATATCGTTAGCACCCATTAAGACATACTGGTACAGAGAGAAAATAGGGTTCTGATCTTACGAGCGTCCTTATTTTATTTACAAGTGTGAGATCTATTTACAGGAGTTTTAATAAGCCTGAACAGCAAATAATTATTACAATAATGGCCTGTAAATAGGTGCATGGAAATGTATCCATTTTTAAACAAGTCCCTTTAACCTATGCACTAAAATTAGATTTTAAGCTCTCAGAGGCAGGTACCATTTGAATAAAGGCACGCATGCTACCTTGCTATAGACATATTCCTTATACTAAGCATATACTATTTATCTACAATCCATTAATCCATAGACCAGTTCTCAGATAATACCTCCTAATGCAATGAGAAGAGGGGAGGGCAGTCTACTTATTGGGGCAATGACAGTATGGGACTAACAGGAAACCAAGTGACGTGCGTAGTAAAATTGATTTTGGGATAGGCAGTCAGTGTTGTTACGTTAGGCATTACAGCAGATCAGATCCACACAACTCCACCGTACCATTACAACCAGCGCTATGGCATATACACTATCCCAATTATTAATTCCCTTTGTGAGAACTATAGGTAATTTTGTTTGTGCTCCTAATGCATTGTAGTCTTCCCCTGGTCCCAGACTATCCTTTCTCATATTCCCATCCTGATCAATTGTTTGCAAATAATTAAGCTTTTAAGAGATAATGGTACATGACTAATGGACATAACCAAATATAATTCTCAACGTATTGTTTGCCAGGGGATAGACAGATATCCTCAGACACTTGTGGTTTCTAATCAGGTATATCCACTGGTCAGTGTTTGTCTGGTATTGAATGCAGTAGTTATATGTCAGGAGAATACTTGGTCAAAAGTAAAATACCGCCAGATTCACTTGGCTTTGAGGGTGGCAGAAATTATAGGGATGCATTGACCATACTGCACTAGGACATTGCTAGGGACGTAGACAACATGTGAAGTGTATGGGAGTTATTTAATAAAAAAGGTACAAGGTCACCTCAGCCTTTGATGTACCTTTGCATATTTCATGTTATTCAAGGTGCATGTGAAACCACCAGGTTGTTGACCTAAAATAACCCACTCTACTAGGTGACAAACAGCTGATCAAATCAGCCATCTTGGAATTACAAGATAAACACAGCAGCTGCTGTAAGACTGCTCTAAGAAGCTAATACAATTGATTTAAAATTGAGAACATAATACGTAGCATCGGTACAGTGATCTCCACAGACGAATGTTGGCCCAAGGCAGCGATGTAAAGCTGCCACTGTCCACAAAATGTAATCTTACTGTGGCAATGCCCGACACCAAAATCTGCAAATGAATCCAATAGTAATTACCTGTATAAGTTTTGTCGCCTGATAGTTATCAGGTTATCCTTGTGTGCTACTTTTTATTTTACCTTCAGCCCCAGTAATTGACCTAAAAAATATGTACTTGAAAATCCTTTTATTATGAGTTTACACTTCACATGGTATCGGGCTCTCTGTTAGGTCATATAAATATTACTCGTTCTAGAAGTAACACATCAAACTCACACACACAAAAAAAAACACACAGGAACTTTTTCTTAAGAAGAATGGAGAGTATTTAAACATTTTAAACATATTACGTTTCAGTTAAAAGGTCTGTGTCATTATGGACCATTGGCTGAGACGGATTAGCTGAATGAAGTCATGGCTTTCATGTGATTATGGCAATTATAGATTTTTCATGAAACTGAAAGTTTCTGCTACAGTAAGCCAATAAATATGTTGAAAAGAAGATCGGATGACTTGAACTCACCGTAGTACAGTTTGGGAAATTTGTATTATTAAATAGAATTTTTTTTATATGTATTTTTGTGGCTAAATTATTTTGATGCCTAATTTGCCCAGTCTTGTCTGTTGGAAAGAATGCAGAACAATTGAAAACAGCATAATAGACATTAAGTCCTCATTTTCAATGGCTAGAGGCAAGCTAGCAATTATTGCTTTCTTTATGGCATTCAACACAGTTTCCTCCAATTACTTAAGATCATATGATAAGAGTTCCCCTTACTTCATACCATCAATCTCCTTATAACTGATTAAAGCTGAAATTATGTATACTAAACTCTACAAACTTTTAGATGTGTTCACTTAAGAAAAAAATAATCCCTTTTACTAAATATATACTGATTTTTTTTATCAGAATATAGGAAGCTACAAAACACATCAGTCTTTGAAAGAAAAAAAACCCGAATCTGCTCTTTTTGTAACGAAAAAGTAAATTTTATATTATTTACTAAATATGCATGATATTTAATATAAATTTTTGCCATGGAAATGATGAACTTAAACTTCAAAATTGCGTAACGTGGGACTCACGTGCAGTATATCTGTTAATGGGGGGGGGGGCAAAATTAATAGCGACTTATTTAAGCACATGTATACTTCTCGGCAGGTTCTGATTTCCTTGTTGTAAAAATAAGCAAAGCATCTGGATTTACTGAGGCTAATATATTCTTTACACCTTTTAAAGGGCTGCATTGTGTGAGCAGTCTGAAGAATTGCGGAATGCTTTTAAAAACAACAGGCCTGTATACAGAGAAACGGGGATCAGAGTGTAGTAGGCAGGCATGCAAGAAATGTTAGGGCATGTCTAATCCTTCTTAGCAAATAATGCTAATGGCATTAAAAGCTAGCCTAACCAGCATGTTCTTTTGCCGAAAATGTCTCTTTACAGGTGCCTTCAATTTAAAGCTACCCATAAGCAACTAAGCATGTTTATATCTGTAAAAAAAAAAACTGTGGAAGAAAGTTATTTTTTATTAAAAATTAAATTAAAAAATTATTATTACTTTTTTAAATAGTTTTAGAACGAAATTTCCTGCCAGATTAAATTTATTCTGGTTTAGATATATTACGTTTTAATGTGGCCTGTTGAAAGCCAGTGGTATCCATGCACTCATTCTACGGGGAATTGCAGGGTTAAAAGCTGGTGGATTTTGTACACAGTTACAGTCTTCTAGATCGTAAACCCGTTTGAGCAGGACCTTCCTTACCTGTTGTTTTTGTAAGTTATGTTATGCGCTACTTAGTTGCCACATCGACTGCTTGCCTCCTGGAAGTCCTTCATAGCCAGTCCTTTATGTTTCCTGACTGATACGCCATGCCAGGAAGTTATGTCATTTCCATGCACAGCACGGTGAGGGAGCTACAGGTCATATCCTGTAAGTACCGAGAGGTACTGAGGCCCTGGAGCAGTTGCTCCGTGTGTTCGCCAATTAATCTGCTCCTGGTTGTTTGGAGCTCTTGGATCACTGATTATGAGTTGCATAAAAAGAAAAAAACAGAAGGGAGAATAGAAGTTGTCTCTCTTTCCTGAACCTTGTCTAGTTGTCTCGTGATACGATTGTGTCAGTATTCAAAACAGAGCAAGAATTCAGTGCATACCCACCGAATACCATTCAAAAAACACCTGAGGCATAAATATTGGGGATTCCGTCACACTATATGACTATATATTGCTTAGCCCGGCGCTATGTCAAAGTTCCCCAAGTTTGGCGAGTCCTATCTAATTTCTCATGGCTATATTGCTTACCAAGGAGCTGAATCAGTGGGACTGCACTGCATTTTCACCCACTAAACCCTCAAGCAATTGAAAGCCTTCTCTGGACACCATTAACGAGGCACCTAAGTGGCAGTTGGGGTGCTCAAAGTGTCATCACTATAAGTTTAATTGGATTGCTGGCTTCATTTGTCTATGAAAAAACTGGTCAAGTGATTAACACAAGTTATTCTTAAATGATATATGTGTTTAAATCAATATAAAGGGAAAAAATGGACCTTATAAGTTAATAAAAGGGTCACTTCCATTTAGCCTTGGCTCATCAACAACATTTGACGCTTTCATGTAATCAGAAATATTCCCATTTCTACTTAGGGTTCTAAAATGTAAAACGATTGACTGATACAGTTTCAGACCTGTGATTAGCCGGTTCTTGAACGTTGTTTAAAGTGTTTCAGATTCAGACAATCAACATCACATCTCCGATGCATAGAGTATAAAGAATTCCTCGTTGTACGCAGAGATTCATAGGCAGCCTGAAGACATCAGACTTTCTGGTGACCCTGAGTCGATACAAAACTCTCCTTAAACAGTTACACGAATTATATTTTTTTTCACAGGTCATTTATCTTGATGTTTGTTTCTTTCGAAAGGAACGTTTTAAGTTCTCACAAGAAATTTTATCCTGCAATTAACATTAAAAAAAAAAGAAAGGAAAAACAACTTGAATGGCTGTATTTGGCCTCTGCCGTCTTATGATTAGCCAAGACAGTTATGCTAATGTCAGACAAAATATGCTATACAATATGCTATACAATGACCTTAAGTTGGCACAGATACAAAATCCCAGCCTTTTGTCGATAAACCACATAATATATAAGGAGCTGATCTTTTTGCACACAGAGCCAGTTTTTTTTGTACAATTCCCTCTCCCTCTATAAATTGAATTTGAAACTAGTACAAGCAAACGTTGAGCTGATTGCCTGTTGGTACGGCACTTTCTCCCACTGTGTGCCAATTGAGGATAAATTGAATATCAGCGTAAAGCCAGATCTCCGAATAGCGATTTTTTTCACTTCACTAGCTCTTATAATTAGTATTTCTGCTGTGCCTAATAATTCACTGATGTAGTATTTAACTAATACGAGTGACACACCTCAGCATTTTAGTTTTTAATTATCTCCTGCATGCTGACATTTTTATTTTGTAACAAAGAGGACAGGGCAATGAATCTTAAATATCTTTTTGTTTTGTTTTTTTTTAATCTTGCAGCACCCCTACCCTTCAGAAGAACAGAAAAAACAGTTGGCACAAGACACAGGTCTCACCATACTTCAAGTGAACAATTGGTAAGTAATTTGAGGCAATATCTACATTCAATCAGTGCTTCAGCCTCTGGCAAGCTGCAGCTAATGATTTGCGTTGGTATATGGCACGCCCAGCAAGTGCCTACTTTCCCTCGTAGTTTATTGATGCGAAAGTAATAATGCCTAAAGAATATTTCCAGCGATGTGAATTTTTATACTGCTGTGCTATATGAATTCATTCCAATACCATTTTAAATATATATACTTTGGCAAGTAAATGAAAGTTGGTATTTTTTTAAATAGCGCATTATATTTATTTTTTTGGGGTGCCTTGTGTTTTCTTTAAAGCGACCTGAAAACACATTTTAACCTATACTTTGTTTTTAAGGAAACGTATCTTTGAAGCATTACTATGTAATAGAGCATTTAGATAATTTACCTACATTGATGGTTTTTATTGGAATTGTTGTGTTGGATTAATAGATTGATACAGTGAAGGACAAACCTTCACTGTACAAATGTGTGGATGGACATTCAGCTATCCTGAATATAAGTCAAGGCCAAAGACCAAGGGAGGTTTGAAGGTTTTGGGACAGATAGAAAAATGGACAGACTAGATGGGCCAAATGGTTCATATCTGCTATGAAACTGAATCTGTAAATCCATCAGGCTCACTAAAAATGCATACGATATATATATATATATATATATATATATATATATATATATAAATATGTATCTATATATATATATATTTGGATTGTATCAGTAGAATAGTTTTGGGTCGGGTCAGGTCTCTATGTGATTATATGTTTGTTTAGGACAAAGCTGAAGCACCCTCAGACTTTGATGAGTATGGTTTGCTACATTTATTAGAACAAAATACTACAAACTGGATATTTGGATAAAATTAAGTATGGCAGCCTAAAAACATTGGTTGAATAAGTTATGTTTGGTTTTGATGTCCTCTGTAGTTACATTAACACAGCATGCTTAATCAGCAAGCGAAAAAGAGCTTTATCAGATGTTTAAACTTCATTACAGGAAATGTCATTTTTATCAATATAATCCTATGTAATCTGCAGTGTATCATCTCAGTGATAACTACATGCTTATGTTATTTCTGCCATTAGAGGATTAATAGCCACAGTGCATTATCTATGCGAGGCAGGCAAACGTACAAGCATGGCTTATAAGGGTTATCAATTCATGTGACCTGAATTGCCTTGGGAGATCAATTTTCTGCTGCCCTATTAAATGGAGGACTGGGAATACATAAAGTTCTGTGTATGCAAAAATATTTCCAAGAACGCTGTCTATTTACATAAGTGCAGCTTTTATAAATATTTTTTATTTCATATGATTTTAGTAAGAGAACATAACTGCATTATGAAATAGCCAACCTGTCACTTTCTAATTCCTTTCTGACTATAACTCAAATTATCTTTAGACTAAGTATGGTAGGGTTACATTCAATAACTTAAATATCAAAAACTTTCTATTTGTTTCTGAACAATGCAGAAAACCAAATTGAACTGGGTTTCAGATAAATAGGGTTTTGCTTGGTACTCCATTTGAGTAACAAAATTGCTTGTTAGTTTGTTAACCATTGCTACTATAGGGTGTTTATACCATGGAGATCCTAATATGATATCCAGTTGACAATGTTTTTTATATTATTTAAATAAAAATCATAACATATTTAATTTATTAAATTAATACATATTTTAGGGTTTATTAGTAATATGAATACAATGTTGTAAGAGTACCATAGAGTGCTCTAGTTTATTGCATAACTTTTAGAAAAACAATATTCTTTATCATTTTCCCCAAATCCATCCATAGAGCTACGGGGCATGTTTGAGGAACCTATATTACCTATGATACAAAAATAAATACCTAATTATCACTAGTAGCTATAAGACAAACATTTTATTTTGATTAATTTATTTTCTTTATATATATTCTTTATATATATATTGTTGTTGTTTTTAGAACTTTCATAGCATTTTAAGATTTTCATGAATATTAGGATTGAAACCTTGGATACAAAAATCGGCTCCAGGGAACGGTAAACAAGTGTTTCTTGATTTATTGTGCTTTGAGTAATTTCTGCAAGTGATAAGTTTGCAAAATTTTTGCTTTTCGGTTAAAGATTCTGCCTTACTTGTTATCACACATGTACATTTTTGTATTATTAATGATGAGCCACTGTAAATCACTGTTGCAGAGATTAAATAAACTGCTGAAGGGTAGCCTGGGTGCAGATCAGTCATAAATTATTGGCAGCAACACAGCTTGTGGGAATACATGAAATGTGTATAAAAACATAAACTCACTTCCAGTAGGATGGTATTTAACAATGACTTGGAATATTGCATTTTTGGACGGGATTATGATGCTAACTTTTTCTCGTTGTATGCTGATCGTTGAATTTAACATTTCTTAATGATATGCATTTCCCAAGCTTTTGACTTGACAAAGCCCTTAACCTGTCACATTTACATCACGTTCTAATACTTCACGAAAATTCAAGAACACTTTCCAGTAATACTGTGATAACATCCGAGATAAGATTGTGTTTTCTTTCTACGTGCTGGTTTTACAGCTTGTTCTGAAAAAAAAGAGATCTTTTTACAAAGATCAAGTAATCTTGATTTGATTTTCGTACTAGTCTATGCATACCAAAATGTTAAGTCATGATTCATGTGTTTATTAGAAAAGCAGCTTCTTCTGATGTGTTCTAAATCGGGGTTTCTCACTTTAAGTTCATAGTACCCCAAGAAGGACTAGTTTTCAGAATCTCCTGATACGAGGGCAAGTGAATCAATCCGTTTCTAAAAAAAAGTATTAATCTGTTCCAAAATAAAGTTTTAATGTTAATTTACAGAGCTTGGGAAGATAAATTCCAGCAAATTCCAGATTTGCTCCTTAAATTACATCTCCAGTTCCAGAAGCCATCTGGGCACCTTTTCCAAACCCAAGCTAACAGTTTTTAGATGACAGCAAATAATTCAATGATGTAGTAGAACTGATCATTTCATGTAAAGAGACTTTTTTATTTGGAAAAAATATTGTTTTTTTATTCTTCACATTTTATGTCTCAATGTAGGTTTAGGATAATTAAAGACAGATAACAGTGTTATTTTTTCATACTATGTCCTTTAAAAGTGACTGTTTCAAAGGGCATTGCAGAACAGCTGAAACAGCGCACGTATTAGCCAAACCCTGCTTCTAAACAGGTGTCATTGTTTAATGGAACACTCAGTTGCTCAGCTAATCAGACTGTTAGTCACTCAGCTAGAAGCTCATTAGTGATGTCATTGTTGTTTCATAGCAGACGGCGAGGTGAGACTTCTGAGAGATTATGCAGGAGGAGATAAAAATTGCAACAGAGAAATTCATTCTAAAAAATGAGCAGTTACAAAGCTTTGTTTAATTGTATAGCCTAAAAATTCAATAAGAAACAAAACCTTAAAAAAACTTTTTTATTAAAAAAAAAAATGTACAACCTTTATTTAGTATCTGTTAGTATCTGAGGAATCCTTTGTCACCCTATGGACCATTGTATGAATTGAATAACACTATTTCATTTACTATGTACAATAACATTTGGTTAAATTCATAAAAAATAAAAAACGGCAAGAAATATATCTTTAGGATAGCCTATTTGGGTATATTTTCCTTTTAAAATACAGTTATATGATACAATTATATATATATAATTTTAATTTTGTAATTAGACTTTTGACTCTTTAAGTCCTATTAGTCACAGTAATTGTTTTAATTAGATGCATCACGTGCATTTTTGCTAAGTTCCTTAATGACATTAATCACTTTATATCACTATATAAAATGCTATAAAGTTCCACCTAGGAGAAAAAAATATTAATTGTAATCATTCAAAAAATGTTTAGCTTGCATATTGCTGTAGATGGCCTTTGGAGAGTTTCCTGACAACCAATGTATTATCAGAAAAAGCTGAGCAAATAACTAACACAGAAGAGTTGTTCATCCTAAAAATCTATCCGGGTAGTCAAACAGACTGCCAAAGCAGAATGTATGGATGGAAATATCATTGATAATTCAGGGTAACTTAGTTTACTATTGTTATCTCTCGCTGTTGATAAAAAATATAATGTAGATATTGGCAGTATCTGTCTTACACAAATAAATGAATAGCCATAATAATATAAAATAATATAAAAAAAATGTTTACATCTGTTCAAATGCAATATGTCATTTCAAAACCTTGGGGGTATTGCATAAATCTGAGTTTTTTGTTAGATGCTGTATAAATTAGTTATATAACAATGGTAGTGATGTCTAATATAAAAAGTTTGCTAATCCCAATTTTTTTGCAAGAAAGACTAACTTTGTCTTAAGAACACATGATGAATTGAGTGATTTTTTTTTTAATTGTCATGCTATATGTTGATTGATTCTATGACATCATTGTATTATTGAATGTTGACTACGCCCCTGGTAACATAGGAGGTACAGGGCATTGCTCGAGAAATCCACATTTTCTTTTTTGAGTTTACTATTTTTGTCTGCGTACCGAGTTTCTCAGAATTATATTGTGGTTCACTTTAACTTGGAACCTTTATTAAAAATTATAAGTTCTAAGTAATTTAGATATCAGTTTTTGGGAGCCTTTCATTAACTGTTTTAACCCATTAACTGTGTTTCATTAGACATTTCATGTAATATCCTTTCTAGGTACCATCTTTATTATATTTTCTAGAACTTTAATCTGAGGGCCATTTTCGAAAATAAAGAAGTCCATGGTCCCAAGCTGTGAGAATTTTATTTAATGTGTTTTACATATGCCTTTCATTTTAAGGCTCTGTTAAGTACAGTCATATGAAACTGATAATTTAAGCACCATATAGTCTCAACTCAACAGAACAAGAACGAACCCTCTCCAAGAATACATCTAGTTGTGCTTTTAAGGTCTTCGGGGAATGTTAACAAAATAACAATGTGAACTAACAAAAAAAAATCTCTGTACAAGTCAGGGTTTGGTCTGTTCTTGTTAAATCTCCCTATATGTATTTAGACAAAGTGTGGCGTTGTGGTATTTCAGTGCCTGCACAGACCTGATCCCTGCCTATTTTTGAGTCAACAGTGGCCAAGAATGGTGCGGCATAATTAACCACTGTCAAATGAAACCCCGACAAGCTGAGCAGCTCTCCCTTAGAGACCTCCTCTCCCTTACATCATAGAGTTGCTCCAGGCTGTGCCTTCATAAAACAAACTGCATTTTTAGACATTAAAAAGTCAGCCTGAAAAATTGAAAATGGGGCAAATGTTGCCTCCTTGTTGGATAAAACAATTTTCTCTTCTTAAAAAATGAAGGCGAGCCAGAGGCACCAACAAAAGAAATGCATTTGAAGGCATATATTGTCCAGGGCCTCGTCTGGAATGAGTTTGTGTAAATGATGTATGGCTTTTCTGTATCTGAACTAAATGTTTAAAGATTACCTTTGCTTACAAAAAGAGATCGCAGATCTGTGAAATTAAAATCTTGTGTTATTTTACAATTCCGCTAATATTTTTTTTTTTAAAAAGGGTGCATCGGTGGATGGTATCCTTATACAACTTTCTAATGGGCCCATTAAGAACAACTAATGTTCTATGGATATTGCTATGCATAGTTCTAGATTGTAAGGTGGTTTAAGTAGGGCCCTCCCATTCCTCATACCCCATGGGGTTTCATCACAGATAATCCTTCAAGTGCAATCGATACAAACTTTGGATGGCTCTGAGCTATTGTCACATACCTGTTGTAATCCTCAGAGAATAGTATATAAAAGAAAGGGGCCTGGATTTTGGTTAGGATTTGCTTATAGAATGATCTTTGTGGGATGTGGTGAGGAGAACGTTAGGATGGACCAACAGCTGTGCCGTAAGGTTCTTGGTTGTGTGGTAGTGGACTCTTCTGGCATAGATCTCAATGTTCTTTGCTAAACTATCATGTTAATGTGAGGGGGCTCAGAACTGGCAGAGGGATTTTTTTTTGGTTGTATCTGTGGAAAGCCGTTCCTACAGCTGATAAGGCCGAAAGTAGCACCTCAATTAAACAGAACACTTACTATCTGCACCCAGAAACCTAGCCTTTAATTATGCTGAATTCCTTTTGCGGCTTATCACAGTTGAAAAATGCTGTTACTGCTATAACATGGATATTTATGCTATGAGTGTACACTCTTTTCAAAGTTCATCCAAAAACAGTCTGAACTTAGGTCTCTCGCACTGTCCGTTTTTAGAGTTTTTTTTCCACAAAAATAATTTCTCACATACAGTCATTTAAAATTCCAGCTGCTACAAACTGTCATCTAAACTGAATATATGTGATGTATTGTCCTTGTGCAATTTATATTGTCAGGTACTGCTCATTTTAGGTTTTATCACACTGTAGCATTTGAAAAGCTTTTACATAGTCCTCTTTTTTTTTTTAAGTACATAGTACAAATTTTCATTACTGCCTGAGGAGTAGAACCGAGCTTGAAGAAAAATCTACTGATTCGTATGATTGATGGACTTGCTGCGATTTGTGTAAATTCCAATATTATGTTTCTGAAGTAGGCAGTTAGTGGAGCATGCATCCAGCCTCTCCTCTTTGCTTTGTGAATAATTTTAGGTTATGTTTCTTTCACAGCATGAGGGAGAGACAAAAACTGCTTAATGTGCCAGGTATTACTTCATACATTCTAGACTAGTATTCAGCGAGCAACCCCCCGACTACAAAGACTGGACTATAAATATGAAGAAAAATGTGCTCATAGGTTCCTGTGTGTATTTAAAGGGTTAAATAACGGTGTGAACTTTTTGTGTGCAATGATTACCACAAAAAACATTAAAAAGGAGGGTAATACATGGGCCTGGAAATAAGGAAAAGAGCTGCAGTAGTCGTAATTAAGTAGCAGAAAAGGGTACATTGTAGCATGAGAAATACAAAATTAAAGCAATATGGAAAACAGGAAATAAAAAGATAAAACATTTATAATAAAATGAGCTGATTTGGATTATATTATAAGAAGGGTACAAGAAAAAAATGCTTGCATGTTGTAAACATAGAAAATATATATATATATATATATATATATATATATATATATATATATAAATTCAATAAGGCCTGGGAGGAGGCATAGGGGATCAGGAAAGACAAAGTGGAAAAGGATAGGACTTGTTGGAGGAGACTTGTTGGAGGTTTTTGACAAGTAGATGCAGCGTTGAAAGGTTGAAGAAGGGCTGTGTTTGTATATTTAGTTTTGCTCACCAACCATACTCTTTCTTTATGGCTTGTAAGCAAATCCTAGTTGGAAAAGACCTTAAGACCTCTTGTTATCCCTTTTGATAGGATTAGTTGGCATATTGAGAGAATTAAAATTGTGAGGGCACATACAACATTTTTTTTTTACAATAACCGCTGCTATTTTGAAACAGACGGTTTATGTAACATGGTTAAGAGGGGGAAAAATAGTTTCCCATACAAATGTATAAATAAAAGTATTTTGCTTTTCAGACAGACTTACCGACACACGTATCAATATATTTTGGGGTGGTTACACGCTTTTCGCATGAATTTGAGACACCCGTATTATTTGTACTATAATCAGCTTTGCATAAAGTCGGGACTCTGTGTGTATAATGTATGATCATTATAGAGATAATTAGTTGTTGCAGTGCAATAAAAGCTAAAGCATTTTTATGTAATGACATTTAATTAACGGAAAGCTGTGGTAGCAGTTTTAAAGAAAATTTAAGGCAAATGATACTTGTTTCAAAGTGAGCTTAGCATTAACTAATTAAGATATAAGAATAATTCACACAGCATTACTATACGGGAAAATATTGTAAAAACTAATGTAAAATGACAGTGTCCTAACTTAAAGAATAAAATGACGCTACATAAACACAATAATATAAGAAAAAAAAAGTCAGATGTTATCCGCTCTTCACTGCTGTCCCATTAGTTCGCCATACCCCAGAATTAAATTTAAACAAGACCCTTGCCTAGAAAGCCCTTAATAACACTGCAAACCCCCCCCCACACACACACACAATGCCACTTTTATATCCAAGTACTATTCTAACCGGCCTCATCATCATAATCACCTTTTCCAATTAATGTCTTAAGGGGTTTACCCAAGCTGTACCTATTCTCTAGAATGTTCATAAACCATCCCGTCCGACTCTCCCTTCCTATTCTAACTTTAAATGCTCAATAAAATACCATCTATTCAGAAAAGCACACCATACATCATCTTAATACCTACATTTGGAAAAGCAGTCAGACAGACGGAAACACTAGATAGATTGATAAACAGAAAGATGGATAGATAGACAGCTAGGCAGGTGCACCTGGCCTGTACGGTGTTATCTTTCACCCGAGTCTGCAGTTAAATATTTATATATATATATATATATATATATATATATATATATATAATATCTTCTTATTATCTTATTGCTATTGAGTTGCATATAACCTTGAACTCAGAGGGTTAACCCCAGAATGGGAAGTCTACAACTGCTGTGCTGTAATATGGTGTTTATTAACATCCTCTGCACATGTGATACCAGCTAGCAACTGGGATTGTTGCAGTATTTATTTTATTTGGTGCAAAGAATTAAAGACTTAGAAGATGTTTCTGGGATTTTTCCAGTGCCCTTCCTAACATTTGTTAATAATCATGTGGGTTTTGCGTGGATCTTAACCGAATCCCCAGACTAATAAAGGATCAAAAACGTGTTGTTTTTTTTTTTTTTTTGCTCAACGTTAAAAAAATATATTCCTGTATTTAACGCTATGTACGAAGAAAGTGGCTTACTTGAGAAGGTAATTCCTGAAGAAAGTTTTGGCTAGTTAAACAGTAGAAGTTGGGATTTTTTTTTTCAAATGTAAGTCATAAAAAAAAAAACTTGCAAAGCTAATTTTAAATGTTTTAGAATCCCCTCTTTATATTATTTTAAAAAAATGTATGTTGTTTAATTTTTACCCTTTAAGCGCGTTTTTTTTTATAGTAATAGATGTTTGGGTGTAAAAGTGAAACATTTGGTTACCAGAGTGAGGGGGATGATAGAAAAGGTCAAAGGCCATTTAGGGAATAAACAGCTGGACCAATTTATTTAAACAGATAGGAGGCAGGGATGCTGACCTCAGTTTGACTTCTTCTGGGAGGAGCAAGAATGCCATTTTATTACCTTGCCTAGAAGGGAAATGTTCTTAATTTTCCCTTAAGGCTTTCAAGAAATTGTTCCTACGTAGTTTATCTACTTACATATATACGTGCTGAGCTAACGAAGAAGGAAGTATTTTCAGAAGTTTGTTTATTGTGAAGTACAGCTGCCATACATTCTTCTAAAATGGGTTTCTGATGTTCCTACATTAAGGACGGACTGTTTAATTAAACGTTCCACATGCAACCTCTGCTTTGTTACCATATCGGAGAAAGAGAATCTCATTTTTGAAGTCTTCTAAATACAGAGATGATTGAGAACACGGATATTTTAATTTGAAACGACTAATGAATGAGAGTTAAACAGACGTGGGCATTTGCAACAAATGCAAGGTTCTGGGGAACAATAGCAAATGAACCCCCAGTGTAAGGAGGCCACGGGAAAGTGTTTATACAGAGGCATCCAGCTAAGAAAGGCATTCAGAAATCTTTGTGTCACAAGGGGAGGGATATATGCACTCTAAGTGAAGGTCAAAGAGGCCTTCTTGGACAATAGCTATTTATTTATTGCTTTGTTTTATTATTTTTACAGTGTATAGTATTTTTTAGACCAAAAAGTTCCCCTAAACATAGTCTAATTTGCAAATGGCAAAGGGAAAAAATTCACATTTTTTTAACTGTTTTACTTAGTTTTTTTTGTATGATGCAAAAGGGCATTAATTTACAATGAAAAACACTAAAAAAAATTCTAAACTTCCTCCTACCTATAATCTTATTTGTGTTAAATTTAGTGGTGCCTTTCGTTTTGGATAAAATAGAGAACTTGACTTTATTAAGAATATATATTCTGTTTGAGTAAATGTTAATAATTTAATTGTTAATTGTGGATTATATATTTACGTGGAGTTACCTTTCGCAATGTTGGGATATTTTTTTTTTTATTTCTCTACAAAACAAGATTGTAAGCACAAATACTCTACGACTTTGACCTTGGCTTGACCCCAGTTTCTGAATACACCAAAAGAAAAAAAAAAAAGAACAAAAAAAAGTCTTTAAGTTTTACTGTGAACTCCCCAGCAGTTTGAGCTGTTGGTGATAAAACTCCAGACATTCCCTCATTTGATGGTGTACTGCCATTACAGTTCATTATCTTAATAGTGGGCATTAAAATAGAATTAGGATCCAAAGAGAGGAGAAATTTTTATGAAAGTTGCGAAATGGACTCCAAACAAAATGATAACGGAAGCCTTACTTCGGTTACTAAACATTTCTGTGTAAGGTTTCCCGCGATATATTCTATAATTCTTGTTTCCTTTTAGAACATGAAATTATAGCGGTATACGTGTATTGTTTTCAGGCAAACCTGGCGAATTCCCTCATGTGAAGATTAAATGGAAATGTCCAACTGTGGTAAAAGCAGCTAAACATAAATCAACTCGGAAACCTCTAGCTTGTATTCCAGAAGGTCACAAGGGGTTACATTGACTTTAGAACGTTTATAACTATGTAAAGACCATCTGACTGAACTGCATCTTGCTCTTCTCAAATCGACAGTCAAATGTGGAATAGTTCCTGAGCAATTACGGGATTGACCATACACATTTCTGTTTTCTTTTTTTAGGTTTATAAACGCCAGAAGAAGAATAGTCCAGCCGATGATAGACCAATCTAATCGAGCAGGCAAGTCCCCAATAGTAACTGTATTCAAGTCTCGCAGGCGAAAACCATCCTCAAGCCATTCACCGGGAGGTCCATTACCTGGTAAATAATATGATTGCCGGGAGTAAAGCACACCTAAAAGAAACCCTATACACTGCAAATTAGTTGATTCATTTTAATTTATTTTTAAAAATAAATATTAGGAATTTGATCTATGAAACATTGATCAATATGTTCTATATTTTTACACATTTTTTTAAAAAATATATATTGTATTAGCTTTCTTTCTCAGCTATACCTTCTGCTACTCCCTGGTGCATGGCTTGGTGTGGAATTGCTGTAAAGTTTATAACCTGTCAAAAGGGTAAGGGGTCAGTGTCCCTTATGAGGCTTGGTAAGGTTCAAAGGCACTCATCAAGGTAGATCTTTTTTTGTGCTTTAATAACCTAAGGCAACTTACATTTGAAAAATGCTTGTTATGTGTCCAGCTGAAACTTAAAAATATAATATATCTTCAGAACTATTTCCTATTGATGTTTTTTGTGGTTCTTAATCCATAGTCTTTAATGTAACAGAATGACGTATGTTGCATATTCTTGACTTGACTCAGGAAATATCAACATGTATCACCGTACCATTTCATAGTATAATAGCATGCTGGTCACAAATGGTGTTGGGTTACTTTGTACTGCTGTTCAGACTAATATTCTGTCGACAATTGTCTCTTAAACCAAGGTGTTCTCTACTTAATCTTCTTGTTTTTAAGTGTATTTAATTTAAAGTATACAGTTATATCACATCTTTAACATTTAGTGATCTTCACAGTTACAATTTAAACGTTAATATTTCGCATTTTAGTAAGTCAAGGCACTCCGTACAATCCCGACGGGCAGCCAATGGGTGGTTTTGTAATGGACGGCCAGCAACACATGGGAATCAGAGCACCAGGTGAGTTAACTCTATGAGTGTGAACTCCATTGTGGGGGAATCATGTGTGCCATGTAACCAGAATAGGTAGTTTTATGTGAGCTACATAACATCTTGCTTTGCCTATACCTCTTGATCTGTGCATCTTAAAGATTTCAGTGGGTAAAATCTGGGTACTTCCTCTATGACATTTCCTGTTCTTCAGATGCTATATTGACACTGGTTCTTTGGGTGCTTTCTGTTTACTTTTCTGATCTTCTGGCATCTTCTTGGATTTTTATCTCCCTTTTAGGACCTATGAGTGGAATGGGCATGAATATGGGCATGGAGGGGCAGTGGCACTACATGTAAC
Organism: Spea bombifrons; assembly: GCF_027358695.1. NCBI lineage: Eukaryota > Metazoa > Chordata > Amphibia > Anura > Pelobatidae > Spea > Spea bombifrons. The sequence continues at coordinate 20,051,553 of NC_071089.1, read as the reverse complement.
CTTCACGTAGTTTACCAATGGCAAAGCAAGGGGGAAGTAAGTACAATCAGGGGTGCTGTTTTATTTTGTTCCAGGAATTTTTTTCTTCATATTTTGTTTTTTTTTGTCCCTCTGGATCTTCATATTTCATATTGTCTGTGTGCCCATAGCTCCATGCTTGTTCATTCCTTTTCCATAAAAATCCTGGTTTCCTGTTTCCCTGAATTGACTCGGCGCTTGTTTCAAGCACAAAGCTTTGTACGCTTCGTACATTTACTCTTGTGTTAGTTATTATACAGTACTGACCACATGACAAAACAAGGAATAGGCAGGCGGTGGAGCCTTGTGATGGGGAGTGGGGTGTTGCCGTGGCAACAGACTGATTTGCAAAATGTAAGCAGTCTGCAGCAGTGCAAGTCGAAGGAAAGAGCATGTCCCCAAAGTGTCATAAATCTGTTTAAACACAGTTGATGCATGGGATACATTTCTTCCCTAACCTTTAAGACATCAAGAATGCAAACAGGGACTCCTTTAAAGCAAATAAACACTGGCAAATTGGAGTAGCCATTTGCGTTATAATTTTATCCATGGAAAAAAGGGGGGAAAAAAACTTTAACAATTTCAGTTTACTTCCCTTTGTTCTGCCCATTATAACAGGATTACGTGTGGCAAAGGGAAAGAAAAAGAATATAAAATAGAGGTGTGCACAGCAGGTTGTGAAGCTTAGCCCAGGCTAATTGACTATATCCAAATTAAGTATGCCATCACTTGCAGTGTGACAAATGGATTTGACTTATTCAGTATACAAAAATAGAGATCATTAAAGCAATCTCTTAGCGGCAGGCCCAGTGAAGTCTGGATAAACTGTCCCCACAATCTTGCATTGTGCTATTTAGTATAGAAAATATTTTTCTATTCTCTCCAAAGGAATGTAAAAATCCAGCAAGCGCAATCTCATTTCCCCAATTCAGTTGTGTTATTGTTCTTCATAGAAAGCCCTGGAGTTTTTTTTTCTCATGTGCATGTGTGTGTGTTTTTTGTAATCTATTTCTGTATGTAAAGCCTGCGTTGAATGTGTTTTCCAGGACTAAGGATCAACACATCTAACCATTCTAGAGAATGCTTATTTCAAAATATCGTGGACATTTTCTGGCTTAGTCTAAATATTGTTTCTTAATTTCTTGGTGAATTCATTTTAAAGACATGCGTGCCATGATTCCTAAGCAATTAAATTAAAAGTTATCATGGAAAAAAAAAACATCACCACTTTAGATTAAAGACCAGCATATAAAGGCACATTTTCTAACCAATTTTCATTAGTTTCAAAATGTTCCTTTAGGCTAGATTAAGCAACCATTCACTCCTTGAGCCCTGAATTCAAGGTGTTCATGCTGCCCCATTACTTACAACTAAAGCCAATTGAACCTACTTAGCAGTAACGTTCTGGTTTTCACCCTTGATGATTATGGAGCTTATTGCTCTCAGAAACAATACACCTGTCAGTTTTCATCAACCATAGCAATCCATGCAGAAGACAGAGGCCCTCAAAAAGCAGGAGGAGGTTATTGTTTTACTTTCCGTTTTCTCATTGTTCTTAAATTTAGTGAAAGCTTGACTGAGTTTGCAGTTTGATTTATTTTAAATCAACGTGATCAGAAGGAAGGAATTAATTGCCAACAGTTATTGATTTCTTACATGTGTACAAATACTGATTTTTTCATACATCATCCACCTGTTCCCGAGTTTTGCTACTATGGTTCACCAAACAAGTTTTGGTGTTTTAAGGCGCTCCCACACATAACATGATTTGTGAAAGAAGACACGTCATAACATGTTGCTTAGTATTTTGTTGCCATCACATGTTTTACAATTTTAGTTCTTCTGGATATTGGAATTTTAAACACTTACATCATCGTCTCTCCCACGTACTTTCCCATCCATCCATCCTGTACCTTCCACGGGCCATTTTCTCTTGTCATATTTTTTGTAACTTACATTTCAAATTGCTCATTGTGCTTATCTCTTACAGCTGGTACAGTACATTAATTCCTATACTATCACTCTTCTTCTTTCTCCTGTTTATACCTCTGTCTGATGTTCTCAATCTTAACAGTCTACTCTCCTTGACTCATTGCATGTCATGGTAAGGGTCCTGAGTGAAGACATTGCATTTAGGTATTTGTGTGTAAGAAAACTATCTCTCTTGCTTCTATAAATGGAGCCAACGCACAACTAAATTTACACGAATGAATTTCACGTTATCCACTTAAATCACTAGATACATATGTGTGTTTAATTATTATTTCTTTTCCTTACAGTACTGCACGGTATGCCAGGGAATTACATATCTCCGAGTGGTCCAATGGGTATGAGTATGGGTCAGCCAAGTTATTCTCCATCCCAGATGCCCCTACATCATGCTCCACTGCGCCATGGGCCTTCTGTGCATACCTACATTCCTGGACACCATCACCACCCAGCAATGATGATGCATGGGGGACCAGCTCACCCTGGAATGCCAATGTCAGCATCCAGCCCTTCGGTGCTCAATACAGGAGATCCAACAATGAGTGGACATGCGATGGACATTCATGCTCAATAACTTAAAGGAATATTTGTTGTCTACAATGACACAGTTTTTCAAATGCTGTCTTCTGCTCAGACTGTGACATTCTTTGCATCTATGTAGGACCAAAACAGACCCCAGGTTCTTCATAGGGACCCTACCCCAACCCCCTGAAAAAGAAAAGCAGAAAACAGCCACTGAAATCAAGTTTTGGGAGACAATAAATATGTTATATAAGACATTAAGAGAACAAAGAGTGAAATATTGTAAATGATATTATACTGTTAACCATATTATGTTGTTTCTTATAGATTTTTTTAAAAAAATGTGAAAATTTTTCCACACTATGTGTGTTGTTTCCATAGCTCTTCACTTCCTCCAGAAGCCTCCTTACTTAAAAAAGAAAATAAGAAAAAAAGCCTTACGGTTACTCTGCAAACCACAAAAAAAAAAAATAAATCATTTTTTGCAGGTTATTTTAGAACATTACACTAAGTGTGTCAGGCAGAAGATTTTTTTCTTCGATCCATGGATTTCAGCCATGCACATTTCTATCCGTCATTCTTTTTCTTTCTCTTATTTCTCTCTGTCTCCCTGTCTCGCTCTCTGTTTCTCTCCCTCTCTAGCCCGGGGCTTGAATTTGCATGTCTAATTCATTTACTCACCATATTTGAATTGGCCCGAACAGATGTAAATCGGAAAGGATGGGAAAATCTTCAGTCATCAACAATGATTAATCAGCTGTTGCAAGCAGTGTCTTAAGGAAACTGGTAGGAGGAGGCATGGAAACCAAATGGCCTTGTGTTTGGAGCCTAATTGTCACATCAAAGCATCAGTCCCCACGCAGCAAAAAAATAAAATAAGAAAAACAATATATACATCACTTCCTATTTTACGCAGCTCAAAACAAGAACGGAAGAAGATTTATTTTTAATATGATGACTTTATTTCTCAGCAAGGCATCAGTTGTGCGTGCATTTTTTTTTCCATAGTCCCATCATGGAACATTTATGTATACATTGTAAATAAATTTTGTGCAAAAGGACTGGAAGATAACTGTATTGTTGCAATTATTTTGTATGAGTAGCAGTTTGGTATGAGTTGGCATGCATACAGATTTACTAAGTGGGATAAGCTAATTATACTTTTTTTTTTTGTTGTGCTAAAACAAATGCTTGTTGATAACTTTTTTTTTTTTCAAGAAACAAGGCAGCCGGTAGTTATTAATTATAATCCTTGCACATCGAGTCTTAGAATTTCTGATTGAAACAATTTGGATTGTATATGAACTCGAAGTACCGATGTACTACTTTGAGTGCAGTAAATGAAATCTGATCCTAAAATAAAAACAAATTATTATTTTTTCATGCTGACTCCACTGATTTAAAATAATGCCCCTCAACGAATCTTAAAACGCCCTCAAAATAAAAACTGGGAGATTTACAGTTTGCATCCCATTTAAATAAAATTGCTTGGCTTCGCGATATATCAAATAAGGGGTGCAAATGTAATATATTTTAAAACTCAGTCAATCTATTGGTTTTGAATTAGATAATTTGATGTACTCAACATTAGCAAAAGTACATTAGAAATATTAATAGACACAGTGGATACTTTACATCGTTATTTTTCATTTACAAGTCGTTTGTTACAAAATGTATGTTTAGCCACATCGTAATATCACAACAGAGCTGAATTGTGTATCCTCAGACCGAATACCTTTTTTATTTTGAAAGAAAAAAACTAGAATACGTTCACTTTTTGGTCTTTTTACTCCTTGTATATTTAACTATATAATTAAAAAAATATGAATATTTAAAATACTACAATTCCCCTAAAGTTAATTTGAATTACTTCAAAGAATAGTTCAAGCCGTCCATTAAAACACTATGAGTATCACCAGGCTTTTTCCATTATAAACCTTATCTGCATATCAAATATTGGGTTTTAATAACCTTACAAAACTTTTAATATTTTCTATCATTTTATAAAGTGATACCTTGAATAACATGTGTACAGAAATCATGGCATATACCTGCCTGCTTTTTATAAGCTATGAAATATATATGGTCATTTCCCACACCAACTCTGGGAAGCAAGGTTATCACGGGAAAGAACACTATGTGCATCTATTACATTAAAAAGTAGCCAGTTGATTTGAGTTTGAAGAATAGTATATATACATATTGATTATAATATATAATTACACCTAAGGGTTGTAATAATGAAGATTAGTTTTGCGAGGGTGATGAAGACATTAGTTATTCTATCAAAATTTAAGGATGTATAGTCATCATATTTCATATATTTCATCAGAAAACTGTATATCCTTGAATGTTGAGTTTATGTATTAATATCTAGTACTTATTTTGCCCATATGTGATAAAAAATAACTTGAACTAAGAACAGGCATTTGGCTTTGATGAAAGCACAGTGGAAGCATGCTTGGTACACATATTAGGATGCCCAGGGTTGGAACTACACATACATTATCTGATATGGTAGCTTCAAGTTCTAAAGAGGGAAAGTGTTCCAGTTATAAAGAAAAGTAAGTAACATTGTAAGATATTAATTAGCGTTAAAGTGATAGAATGGAGTCCATCAAGTTCATACATCCCTTTTGCTGCTGCTGATCAACTCATGGCACCACTGGTTTTATTGGTAGGAAAATATTTCTTGACTTAAAAATGGCAAGCATTATTCATTCTAAATTCTTGTAATTCTGTATTTTCCCTTGCTAAATGGTGATCCAGCCTTTCCTTTCATGTGGATAGGATTACATGATTTGTTTACAGGGAGCTATGGGCTGGTGGGATGCGCCCCTGATGGACACATTATTATTGGACAATTGAGGGCTACCCTCTTTACAGAGGCGTGGGTTGTCAGGCATGTCTAGTAATCTTCTCCTTTCTAGAAATATATGCTTTATGGCCAGCTTGGACAAACATTAGCATACTTTGGTGTGTCTGTGCATTTATCACATTGCAATTTTGTCAATTCTGTACTTCATTTAATTTTGATAATTGTTAGTAGAATATTTGGAAAATATTTGATTTGTCAGATTGCTGCTCATTAACTACATCAAACCTTGGACATGTAGAAAATATTTCTGAATCATTTGAATGCATATGATAGCCAGGTGTCTTCATTAAATTACTCTTTTTACTTCTTTGCAAATACATGAAGGGATTCTACAGACTCCCTCAGCCTGCATTTGCTTCTTTCTTTGACCCACAAACTCCAAAGCTTGCAGCTGAAAACAAGGATGGGAGAGCCAAACAAATCTCCTGCAACATTCAAAACTAAAAGAGGGTCCCTGCTAAAATGATCGTACAATCTAGAATTCGGTGGAGGGTATATTAGATAAGAGGTGAATGTTTGAGGTGGACCAGCCACAGAAGTGGATCTCGGTGTATCGATCCAATATTATTACTGGACATATGTACAGACGTACTGAGGAATAATAGGGTATGGTGGGAGACACCGAACAGCAAGAGTGAGGCTAGGAAAGTAAGGCAAAGGTAGGTCGGATTTAACGTTAGATTTGAAATGCTTAAGATGAGGGTCTTAAGTTTTGCCATGCCATTTGAATTTATGTATTGTAAAAATGTGCTGTGTAAATTATAAAAAATGGACATATACAAAATTGACAAAATTACAATGTGATAAATGCACAGAGACAAAAATATGCTAATGTATGTATTGTAAAAAGCGCTGTGTAATAATAACAAGTGTGGCGGTGCAGAGTGAGAACAGAAGGGGTGCAAGAGCTGAGCCTTGGGGTATGCTAACTGAGAAGGGAAGCGAAGGGGATGAGTTACTGGAAGAAGTAGGATGAGGACAAGGAAAGAACACTGTCACAGAAACCAGGATTGGGAAAGCTTTGAAGAAGAAGAGGGTGGTCCACAGTGGCAGAAAGGTTTTAGGGTAGAGATTAGAGTGAGCAAGAGAGAAGGAGTAAAATGAGAGGGGATAGCATCAAAGAGATGTTGGGTCAAGAGGAAAAGAAAAGCACAGTATTGATGGTACCAAATTGATGTTTAGGGTTATGTGATGGGAGAGAAAAAAAACTAAGTGAAGTAGATTTGCTCAGCAATAAATAGGGATGCATAGTAGAAAAAAAGTGCATGAACGACCAATACAGATCAAGACACAGATCCGAGTTTCAAGTCCAAGAAAATGTATCCATTTCAGCTAAAGGTATCGATTTCAATTTTCGCTTGGGTTAATACCGCTATGTTAATTTTTCTTACAGAAAACCCTCTTCACATAGTCCCAGGGAGATTAAGCGTTTTTAGATTTTTCTTGAATATTGGTGAAAGGTGGAGGTTTGCTGAAAATGTGTTTCAAAGGTGTGAGGTACGAGTGAAGTCTTGAAGTGGAAAAAAAGAAGAGGTGATAAGGGAGGTAGAAAGCCTTATGCCATTGAGTATTTTGTTATGAGAACGTAAATATCGAGTAGGGGAGTATTTTATTATGAGGGCAGAAATGTGTGGAGGAGCAGTGTTACGGTGGGTTGTATATGTTAGTAGAAGGACTTTTAATTTTATTCTTGAGTTAACAGGGAGCCAGTGGAGGTCTTTACAGAGGGGGAAGCAGAGTTGAGACACAGGAATTTCAACCAGACAAGTGTTGCAACAGCCGAGGCAGGATAACCTAGTTAACCAAGGTTTTGGTGGCTTCTTGGGTGAGAAATGAGCGGGTGTGAGAGATGTTTTCTTAAGTGCAAGTGGCAGGATCTGAGGGATTGAATTTGAGGGAAGAAGGAGAGGGTTGAATTGAAGATGACACCAAGGCATTGAGCCTGATTAGTAGGAGAGATAGTCATATTGTTAGAAGAGATTGAGAATTCAGGTAATGGGGTGGAGATGGAAGGAAGGAAGATAATGAGTTCAGTCTGAGGCAGATTAAGTTTGAGGTAGTGTTGCGACATCCAGCAAGAAATAGCAGACAATCAGTTCATAATACGGGACACGAGAGAGGTTATAATATTATTTTTTAATAAATGTTAAAATTATGATCTTTTGAATTGACTTTAAGAAATGACTAAGGAAAGCTGGTCTTGCTGTTCATGGCAGTAGGGTTATTTCCTGATTGTGTCAAAGTACCAAAGAAATCTATGGTTCTTAACATGTGTATTCTGCCATATAGCAGCATATACTAACCTAGACCAATAAGGACTAGGCTGGCAGATCTGGGTGGGAGATAGCCCCTCTGCCACTAAACAAAGGGCAGGCAATACTAGCAACGCTAGTCATCATCAGGTGGCCACTGGCCTTAAAGTTCTTGGGCCGCCAAATCACCCTTCCGACCCTGAGGTATTACCTAGGGATGCTTTAATAGGGCAGGCCTAGAGCAATGGCCAACTATTTTACACAATTGCTGTCATGGATAGGAATGCCTGCAAGACTCTTGCGGAATGACCTGCGCCCGGTCCTCAATGGAAAAAAATCACCATCCAGTCTTAATTGAATCCACAACTTTATTAATTTGTTGTTATATACACACAATAGAGGAATAGAAAGAAATCAATACATGCCTTATTTATTCAATGCCAACAGTGCATGCATGATACTAGCTTAATTACCATGCACGTTGAATTGTTAGGTGTCTGATTTATGTTACTTCCCCTTAGCTTAGCTTATTATATGCTTATATACTTATATATATATATTAATTTATATTTTTCAATATTACACTAAATTCACTTGGCTTTTGGCTTTACCTCTTTGAACTGGCATTTGGCACTGATAGCTCTGTTTTATTCCTCATGTAAATCAGCATGGTGCATGTGATTCCTTTGCCAAATCCTAAAGGGTTACAGGGATAAAAACCCTCAGGGTTATTTAAGAGACCTGATCACTAAACAGCTATGTGAACGATTTCAAGCTGGAAAATGTTTTTTAATTATTATCAGTTATAGGAAACCAGGCATTTTCAGTCTGTTAGTGAACCACTATTCCCATTATCCTCTACAATCATGACAAATGTAGCTCAAGATATACCAGGTTATACCAGGTTAACAGTTGAAAGAAAAAGTGCAAATTTGGTAAAGATCATACCTTTATTGTATAACTGAATTATTTACGATAGCAAACTTTAGAGACTAGCTAGGTTTCTTCTTTGGGCATATTATAGCGATTGTAAATCAATAACAGCGGTAAACGAGGAAGGCATCTACGCTTGATATACTTTAAGCTTTGCCATACTTTCTTATTAGAAGAATGTTATCATGATAAAAAAAATCTTTAAAATCAAGTCAGTAAACACGTATAACTCCCACCTTTAATTTAATATGTATTTGTAGCTTATAATAATGCAGGCATAATCATTCATACTACTGTGTTCTTTAAGTAAATAAAACAAGTAAACGTGGCGTTCTCTTGTATTTATTTTGACAGTGATAGGTTAATAATAAATAATGAATTACAACTGTTTAGCAAATGACCTAGATTCAGAAGTGGCCTAGATTTATCAAACAGGGCTAACGTTTCACACTTAACTCGGAGTTACATGTCTTGGCTAAATTTAAAAATATATTCTCCGTTTTCAAACTTTGCACCACAATCCATTGGTTTTACCTCCTCCTTTTGATTCTATCCAGCACATTGGCTGCTAATGTTTTCACAAATAAGTAAATAAAATGAGTAGTTAGTATGGTAGTATGTGAATATATATGCGCAAATGAAAACAAGTAACAGTTTATTATGTGTGAAACTGAATTATTATTATTATTATGATTATTACTTATTTATATGGTGCCATTAGAGCTGTCAACTTAATTGACAATGATTGTCTTAAAGAGCTCAAATGTTCTCTGCATAACGTACAACATATCTTGAAAAAATATGAAAATAGTTGTGAGTAGTATTCTCTGTAAAGTAACTAAACAGGATCTTATCATATCCTTCCACACATCACAAAATCCCCCCATCAGATTCCAGCTGAATTTGTATAGCTTTAATTGATTAGGGAAGGACAATAAGTGTTCAAGATCCTTATCCAAAAAGTTTTTTTTTTTTACTACAGAATCACTGTAGAATCATACAGAACAAATGACATTTATTTTTGCACAGTCCCTGGTCTGAAAAGTAAAAAAAACTTCTGTGGCCCTCTATATTTTTCTATATTGGCCTAATAAAAGGTATCACCTTCGCCCAGCATCCCATGGAGCTATTTCAAAGAATAATGACTATTACTCAGTCCTTTCTGAGTCCTTAAATATACATTTTTAAATATAGTTTAAAAAACAAAGCAAAACATGGTTGCAGTTTCTGAGCATGTGCACAGGAGATCTCTTTAGATCCACTCCGACATTCGCCGAGCCAGAACTGAAGCTGACTGGCAGTAAGTGTACCATGTGTCCGGAGAACACAACTCCTGCACAACAAATAACTATTGGATGGGGAGAGGGCTAATGCATGAGGAGGGATTCTGATCATGTGTCAGGAGAACACATCTCCTGCACTGCAAATAGCTTGTGGTTGGGGATAGGGGCAATGGAGAATCCACCCATGCATTTGCAAGAGGGGCATCACCAACATTTCAATTAACCACTTTAAAGTCCAAATGAGGGTCGGGAGTGTCCCTTTTTAGAGATCCAAATCTAAGAATTTAAAACATTGTGAATTCATCAAAGGTAATTTCCATTCCCCCTGCTATGTCAAAATAAAATATATATGTATGCAAAAAATTCCCTTCTTACTCCTATGGGTAGTATATCTCTTCCTCAACCCCGGGTCCTCTACCAGAGGCCTGGGGGTTTGAGGGTTCTGCGCAGCATCTTAGCTGTTCCTAGCACTGCATCTTCTGGACAGAGTGTCAAGATCTTTAAGAAAACTGTACCTATTGTAACTAGAAGAATTGATGCTAAACAAATGTTGGTTACACTTCTGTTCAATCACTTTGCATTTTGTTAAATGATACAAATAAGCTATTAATGTTTCTATTTTGGAAAGCATTCTCAGTTTCCTAATTTTTGCAAATCTACCTAAAATGTTTACACGGTATCTATATAATGGGCTTCTTCTATGAAATTACACAGGCAAATAATGTGTCTTGAGATGTCACTTTGTCAGTCTAGACTGTTGGTTCTTGAGGGCAAAGATTCACTTCCCAGAGTCAAATACGGATTCTCCAATAGTTCCTTGTTATTTTTATCACTGTTGTGAGGCTTTATCCATGAAAGACACTATACAAATAAAGTCACATTGTTTTGATTGCCTCAGTAACACCCTTGGAAACCTCTTTTAACTCTTCAAAGCCTGAAAAGAATTGTACACCCCACTGGTGTTGTTGCTATGCGTATCTTGGCTCTTTTGTTTGTCCACTGTATTTCTTTGTATCTATTTTCTTTTTTTTTAAAGTTACAGTACTTTACAAAGTTACAATTTCAATCTTACATCATAATGTAATGTAAAATCAAAACTCTGGAGATCACCGATAACATGGTTTAATTGCAGTGCCACCCAGGACACCTTTTGCTGTTGGGTAAGTGCTGAGAAAATCACTTCAAAGGTTTTGATATGTAATAACATTTGTTAGGGATAATTAACGAATGCTATCCTTGTTAAATGTCACACTTTTGTTGGGGGGAAATCTACTTTTAAATAAACAGGTGTCCTGCCACTGACACATGCTAAAAAGATGCCGTGTTCAAATGATTAGAAGCAAAAAATACATTTTCGGTTTGTGTTGTTTGCTTATGATACCACAGCAAGCAAAAGTTATCCACAACATGTATCCAGTAATTTTAAAGCCACACTAAGCAGAAAACTGGGGACTAATGTTACAGAGGCATAGCTTAAACAATTGTGGTGCAAAGTGTTAATTTAGGGGGAATCCGCAAATATAGTAGATTTTTCCCTGTGGAATGCTACTTTCAATTGCTCCAAGTCTTCCATTTTGCACCAAATTTGCTCCATTGGTTCCTTGTGAAATATGGCTGCATGTTGGCAAGGAACACATATCACCAAGTAATAATGCTTCAGCTACTTTAACTGACTTTAACGAACTGGGGTAGGTATAAATTGATTCTGATGCATTGCTTGACAAGTGACCATGTCCCCATAGCAACCAATGGTATGGTCCAACCAGTAGCAAAACTGCTTTGGAAGCTATTGTCAGGAGACCACTTTTCAAACTTCCATAAGCACATTGTTGAGGCTTAACATACTTCCATTTTAAAATGTATTCTTATTAAGAGAAAAACATAATGCACCAGTGACTACAATACGTTAATCCTTCACAATGTGCTTTCAAATATTTTGGCAAAGGGGATATGGTTACTTTAATTGTGAGATGCTTTATCATATGGTAAACTAAGTTCATTGACCTGTCAGAATATTGTAAACCCAATTTTGAGATTGCTAGAAATTAAATATTCGAACATAGGTATGAATTTAGACTGTTGGCAGATGTCTATAAATGTATTACTAGTTGTTTGTTGTTGTTTTTTTTTTTTAAAAAAAGCAAAACAACCTTTGGCAGTTTGTCCAATTGGTTAAAACAAGGACACTACCATTTCTTGGACCTTCCCTTTACAAAACATTATAACAAATTAAAATTGTGAGATTTTTTACTCTAAACTTTCTTAATTTGTGATGAGGCTGTTTCTTATAAAAGTGATGTCACAGACAACAATACCACTCAATATATATATATATATATATATATATATATATGAATCAACAGAACAAATATGTGTATTTAATTTATATTTTAGAAAAAATAATCTAAAGTATACTTAAAATTTTAAAATTATTTTAATAGTAATAAAATAGCTAGGATTTTTGTAGTCTCCTTCACCATTAGACAAATTTTATATATATATATATATATATCTATATATATATATATATATATATATATATATATATATATAGATATATATATATATATATATATTTATATAATGTCTGTTTATAATGAGGAAATCCCACTTTCTAAGCTTTTAGCTCTTCTAATAACTCAATAAGCTCAATATTCCATGCATTTTATTTAGTCCTATATGTCATCTTCTCATTGCTAGGGCATACACACTGTTAACAAAATGTTACATTGTATCTGCAGATCCTTATTATGCAATAAGTACTCTTAGTTACATATAAGATTCCTTGTTTATTTAGATTCTTCTGTTCATAAAGGGGGGTAATCTAGTATTTTGGATCCCCCTGTACCTCCTCCTATTTGTAAAGATGGATTGTTAATCAACTATTAATTCATTTAAGATGAATTCAATATTGAGAGTATGGTTATTGTTCAATGCAAGAAATCAGAAGCACAGGAAAGAGAAGTAAGCGGGCTACAAATAGGGAATTATCCCTCGTTTAGCATTAAAATTCATTTAGATAAAATTGCCACAAACATTTAAATGGGAAGATTAGTTCCCCCTCACGCCTTATTGCACTCTCTCAATAGATCAGTTAAGAACATTTTACACGTTGGAAATTCCGTCTTCTCTGGCTGCTTGCTGTCTCCTAGCTACCCCCTTATTCAAACCAAAAGGCACAGAGACGTTTTTGGCAGGCAGTCTGCGATTCATCCCCTGCTATCTGGCCAGGAGAAGCAGGGAGGGACAGCGAGAGCTGACTGCATTCTGCCCCATGTCTAGGGAACCAGACTCAGGCTCTGCAGCCCCCCTGGGTGATGATTCTCATCCAGGCTGCCCTGGCTTGCAGGCAGAACATCAGGCATCATTTCCATGATTTCCGAGGCGCCCACTGTGGGTTGTGAATGGAGCAGTGAGGGTCCGGTTTAGGAAGTGGCTGCAGACCACAGGGCCCTTGGTTAAATAAAAAGAAGAGGTAGCCATTCCCCGCTGTGCTGCTCTCTGCCCCAGAAGCTGTTCTTGTGTGTATGTGTGTATGTGTGTGTGTGTGTGTGTGTGTGTTTGTCATAGGGTCTGGCTTAGATAAAGATGCACAGCGTGCACTGCCATCTATCGGCCATTGGTGGAACAACAGAGTTGCAATTCGTCACACACCCTGTTACATTGCTGTGTAAATGGAAGGAGGTGGGGGATCCGGCTTGAGCCCACCCCGTTCTATACGAGAAACCAATGCAAACAAAAGCATTCGTCTTTATACAAGTCAACCGCGGACAGTTAATGAGGCAGTACTAAACAGCAGATATATAAAACATCATTGTATCAAATGTATCCCACCATCATTAAACCTCAGACACAGCCCCTTAGACTCTCTAATAGATCTAAGACTCAGATCATCCTTTACTGAAAGAACAGATAATTCCATAACTCATAAGGGCACTCTCTTAATAACACACTGTCACACGAGCCTTTCTTACTAACCCTTTTACACACACGATGATACAATATGTCCATGTAGACATCCCCTCTAGGTAAAAGAAATATGCCCATATAGCCATGCGCTTTACATAAAGGGCATTATGCCCATATAGACACCCTATTCTCATTCCTGGTCCTGTCTGGATGGGCTGATCTGCTCTTTCCCAGAGGTGGCTGTTTGTATCATGGCAGTAAAGGAGAGAAAACATTCCAGAGGGGCTTTAAATCTGTCCATGAACTCCAGGGCACGTTAAAAGCATGTGCTTTGTTTCACATCACTCTTGAGAAATTAATGTCTTTGTTAATGAAGAACTTATGTTCACCCTCCTTTAAAAAAATACAATGTAACATATTTAAATAACAATACATTTGTCGCAAATCCTCAGATTAGCACCCCAACAATTAGTGTCCTAAATGTATTAAACACATAAAATGTACATACTTGGGGGGGTTAGTAACCGGGCAAAATTCGTAACAAATTGGATTAAAAAGCTATTACCGGAAAATTTTCCTTTACCAAAAAACAAACATAAAAAAAAATAAAAAAAGGTATGAATCGTTTGGAACTGGTTACATAGGTGGATACATATAATTAATTACTTAATAAGTTCCACTTAGTATCAATGAAATAAAATGTAAAGAAACGTGTATTCAGATTTGAGTACTTGGTTTACTATAAGCATGATTAGAAACATAAATAATAAATATATCAGTATCAGCGGTGACATCAGTAAATTCCTTTGTGGTGAAAATCATATTTATTTTTCTGGGGGTCTGACATAAGTGATCGATGTGCCAGTTAACACAATATTTTTTAATTTCAGATTTTTTTGGTCCATGTGTTTGAAATCAGAATGAGGCAACAAATGTATTTCAGAAATATTTCCAACATTATATTTTATATATATATATATATATATATATATATATATACTATAAATACACACATAAATATATGTGTGTGTGTATTTCACACGCAATACCCCTATTTACATTTTAGATTACTGTGCAAATAATAGGCACCGTCTGTTCTGGTCACTAGTACAACTATTTTGTTACAGTAATTAAAGTTTATGACACTGCTTTCAATCTAAATTGCCATAGACACTAGATAAATGTGACTGGTATAGAAGTAGACACAGTCTTGTTCGTTAACCCTTGGAAAATATCCGAGTTTTCTGTGATGCCCCCTCTTCTGTCTCTCAAGGTGCTGCAGTACAGCACAGACTGGGAGAAATGCGCTGCAGAGCTCTAGGACGCCTAAATGGTTAATTTTCTCTGTATGGCTTTATTCTAGAGCTCTCAAGATGTGCTGCAGACGTTTTATTTTCCATTGAAGTCCCTCAAAGCTCTGTAAAACTAAAACTCTGGAACACGATAGGGAAAAATGTCCTTTTTATGTGTTTCTTGCAGGGTAAAAGGCTCTGGATGCAAATTGTAGCCAATAAATCATGTTAATACAAAACATTAAAAAACAGCCCCCCTCCCTTGTTTTACTTGGGCTTACAAGGCAATGATTTAATAAATACATTGAATGAATAGTTGATAACTGGATAAGAAGGAGGTTGTATTTTCTTAAAAGTCTTGAAAATAAATTTGGCTATTAGGCAGTTGCTTCCAAGGCCAAAACTAACTCCTTGGGAGACTAAAAAAAAAGGGGGGGTAAAAAAAAGGCTGTTCATTTTTTTCTCTTTGGTGCCAGTTTGGATGTCATCTGTTTCCTTGGTGACATTGTTCAGCCCCCAAAGCCCCTGGGCTCCTGGATTGTAAGAGAAAAGCATGCTATTTCTGTACAGTCATTTATCACTGTCACCACATAATGATTCCCCTTGCAGCTCCTTATTGATGTTTGTAATTGCATTATCTCATAAAGGGGCATGATCAATGAAACTGAGCCATGCTTTCTGGGGTCAGAAGATGGCAAAGTACTGTTTGTCCCCTTTAATACAACAGCCACTCATTATCTTTAAGACTGTATTCAGAAAAATAGAATCTGCTCTGCAACTGACCCTGTGGAACACCCTTACACTTTTTCCCAAAATTTCGTTTTCGTCACTTTTTTTTCGCCAAAATTATGCACCAGAACTGTTTGTTTTTTAATCCAAAATCCAAATAAGCAGCCCTGTTATGCAGTTTTCCGTGTCAAACAAAGGTAAAATTCTATATATATATATATATATATATATATATATACACACACACACATATATATATCTGTATATATATATATATATATATATATATATATATATATATATATATATATATATAAACAAAATAGATATATATATATATATATATATATATATATATATATATATATAGATATATATAATAATGTATATAACCCACACACTTTTAATTTGTGATTTATACCAACCTATGTCTTTTACATATATATGGGTGTGTGTATTTTTTTCATTTTCATATTTTCAAAAAAAATATATGTAGAATATTAAAATGTTAAAGTTACCAAAACAGAGATTTTGTTTTATAGTGTGTTACATGTAAAAGGAGTGCTGATATCAAGTCGATTCTATCTTCCAGATCTAATCACCCGTTTAATTATGCCAGGTGAGGAAATCATATTTAGGCACTAATCCCAAGCCTTTGTTTTAGAATAGTGACAGTTACAATAAGGGGATTCATTAATCACTGCAACCTCCCATTATGTGTTTGGACCCAGCACAAGAGAAGAAGGGGGCAGCAGAAATGATCTAAAATAAGGATTTGCAGAGGGATAGAATATAACCTAATCACTGGGGGACAGGTTTGTATTTAATCCTGGGGAAATAAAGTCATCCTGATGCCACAGACCAAATGGACAGGACATTAAAAAGGACTATCTATGTATAATTACAGATAGTCTATTCTTTATTAGGCTGTCAAATGAGATCTCTAAATAAGGAAAAATGGTGTGTTCAGCTTGTGTTTGCCTGTGTTTGTAGTAGAAAAACAGGATCTCTTTTTCGGGGTAGGAAACTAAAATGTATTTTATTCTGCCAGTTTTCATTAGGAAAAGCCTGGTATTGTCAAAGGAAAAAAAAAAGAAGTTATTGCCTAATGAAGTGTGAACGACTGTTTTATAGAAAGAAATACATGAAAAGAAGCAAGTCTTAAGCATTATTTAAAATGTGTTTTTAAGAAAGTTCAGAAATGTCATCTGTACTTCAAAAATATTGGACTATATATAAAATAAAGTAATCATTTTTTTTTATTAAAGTGTAAAATTGTATATTGCATTTTCTTCACTTGTTATTAAACAAAAATACTAATAATTCAAAAGGGAAATGTATCAAATGTGCCATATGTAACCAAAAGCCGTAAAGTGTAAAGACGTGTGCACATAACAATCCATATTTGCATTCATCCACCATGGTTTATGTCAACAGCATGGACTGTTAGATATATTATTCCAAATAGCGAATTGGACATTAACCCCTTGTTGACCGATTTTTGTCTTGCTGTCCAAATATCCTTTGGCACATAAACGGTTATTTTATTTTATTTTTCCCTAAACACATGTTTGTGATTTGGTATATCTAAAAACAAATAAATGATGTACAATATTTACATGCTAAGTTTACAGAACTATTTCTTCATTTCCCCCATTCTCATTAGAAAAAAATATAACACAATAATACAAAAACAGCGGTTTAATTTTTTTCTTACAAAAGGCTTTTTTTTCCTCCTCTTTTTTCGTTTTCTGCTCAAAGAATCTGCTGTTTTAATTTAACCCTGTGATGTCCTGCTCTCGGGTTTGATAAAAATGCACAACTTTATTTCTGGTTTACATTTAATTGCAAATTAAACACTTCGTTCTATATTAAAATGTAAGTACGCATAGAGAAATTTCAAAATCTATATTATAAATAAAATAAATACAATTGTATTACAATATAATATTATAATATATACTATAGATATGTGTATATATATATATATATAAATATACAAATATATATATATATATATATATATATATATATATGTCAAATTGTAATTCGAAAATCTTATAGAACAATCAATGGACAAAATATTTGAATTTTTTCAATTTTTTCAGGACTCATCTTCATGCATCATATTGATTAAACTAAAAAAAATAATCAAAATCAAAGGCTAACCGACCCAAAGTGACATCCAGTTAACATTCGGCTCTACAGGAGGTGAGGATTTACTTGGGATTTTCCCCTTGACTCTTCACCATTGCCTGGAAATCTGGTTTCCATCTCAGCAGAGACCAGTCTCTTACAGATTATATTAGCAGAAAAATTCGTTGACAGACAAATAGCATAAACAAAATTCGTAGTTCTTTGGATATTCTCCTTCTTAGAAGTTTGGGGTTTTTTTGCGGAGGATTCCCCATAGATTTGAGGTGTCAAGTCCTTGGCTCCTAGTTGCTGCTTGTCCTCCTCTCCCGGGTGGTGGCTGCTTGTCTGTCCTCAGGCAGAAGGATGGTGATTTGAATAATTTTCTGCCCTGTTCTCTGATAATATAGACCCTTGTCATCGATTCCTGCACAAAACCTGGCGAATACTATCAGCAACTGCTGTCAGGAGAGTTGGATTAGCTCCCTGGGAGGTAATCTGTACATTTTCTTAATTTCCAGAGGGGAAACCAGACACTAAAACAAGAGGGCAGAGAACAAGCAACAAAGCCGACTAAGGGTGCATAGAAGACCAAGGAACTGTGTTATCGCAATGTATTCTCAGCTACGAAATGTACTCAGCAAGCGGATCAGTCCCTCCTTATGCATGTTTGACCCTATATATATCTATATCTATATATCTATATATCTATATTTATATATATATATAGATATATATCTATATATATATAGATATATATATCTACATCTATATATGAATATATAATGATGTAATATATTATTCTCAACTACCTGCATATGTATGCTTGTATATGTATGCTTATATATATCTATTTCTATCTCTCTCTCTCTATATGTGTATATATATATATACACATATATATACATAAATATATATAAATGACTGCACTCTAATGACTACATGTTTATGTCTTTATAGGGTGTCTGAGTCATCGTCGTTATAGGCAGGGAACCACTTATATATCTGATGTATATAACTAGGCATGCCCTTTATTTTTTGACTCTATATACATGGAGGTGTCTATTGCTTTGAACCTTGTTGCCTTGGAGGAGGGGATCAGTAAAGACTGCAGGAGAAATCTAGGCTGATTGTTGTTATACCTGAGGAGGATGAAGTGGCCAAAACGTGGACAGTTCAAGCCACCCACACATAGTCACATAAATCTGAGAGATTTCGGTAACCTGGAGGGCTGCCCCAATACACTTCAGATGGGCTGACATTTCAACATAAATAGGTTAGGAAATGAGAGGAAAATGGGAATGTCTAGACAGGAAAACTTATTGTGTTCACTCTGTACTAGAAAGCTAATGTAAAAATGAAATTGAGGGTTTTTTTTCCTTTGGGGTTACGGGTTTAAAAAGTCTTAAATGATAGTGTATATGCCAAAGGTTGGAAATAAATCATAGGAGGCTATTTTTTTTGTCCTTAGTTCCATGCATTTTAGTAAACAGAATGGGCAGAGATATCTGAATCTCCTACACCCAACTGTTCCTTTTCCTTTCTAAAGGAGAAAAAAATGGGAGAGTGAGAAAGGGCAAGGAATCATTTGCACATGTAAATAAATATATCAATTTACACAGAGTTATTAACATTGTGTGCGAATAAATGGTCTGTTTCTAAGTGACATATGTAAGTTTACAAGATCTTTTCTGGGTTATTAAATAAAACAAACTGTATAGTAAACACCCAGCAGCTGGAAGGTCTTTTAGCAGCCCTTCCTTCATTAGATCTCTAAAATCATTAAGTGACAATGCCTGGAGCGCTCCCTTGTTTATGTGATAGAATACTGATTTGTCGGCCACATTGCATCTGTATGGACTGGCATGAGCTCTACAGACTGCTAATGGTTGCAGAATTAATAAGGGTATTCGTTATTGTCATGGTGCAGGTTGGTGACCATCTGAGGAAATAAGATATGTCGCTCAATCTATTCTGAGACATTTCTGTCAACACCTGAGTAGTACAGAAATAATATGGACCTTCTGCTTGCTACACCAAATGTCTCCTTTCTTTTTATAATACATCACTCCCCTCCCTCCTCATGCAAGATCTCCTGCAGAAGGCTAAAGGAATTAAGGATGACCTTGGCAGCTGATTGCCAAGGTTAGATCAGACTAGGCTGCTTCAGGTGTCAGCATAGGCTTAGCCTGCTCATCTCCTCCTCACCTGATGTGATCTGATCCAATAATAGTCACAGTGTTAGCCTTTAATGAGGAGCCCTGTGAGCTCTTATGGGCCCCCACCTGCTCTGTACAATAATACCAACAGACCTACAGAATGCCAACATGCAGTCAGCATCCTCTTCCTATTTTTCTTTCAGATGTTCAGAAATATCATGTTTCACGCTCACAATAAGCACTTATTCAAACTTGTCTTTGATCCATACATGCCAAGAAAATCACTTGACAGTCAGGACTGATGGAAGGAGAATGGATTAGGTAACAGAGTATAATCAACAGTTTGGCATTTACTTTCTTTCTTTTTTGTTTAGGTATGTTTGAAAAAAGTGAAAAATAAGACAATTCTTTTTCAATCATAAAATATGCTTTCTTTCATTCATAAAAATCACTATAATAATACATGTCATTTTAAACACATCTATATTCTTTACTTAATGCATCGGTTTGTCTTGTCTAGTTTTGTCATACCTTTAGAATATATGTATTGTAAGAAGCCCTGCATACGTTATTGGCGCTATATAAATAAAAGATAATAATAATGGACAAAGTTATAATAATGAAAAAGAGTGAAATTGTATGGTTCTAATAATTACTTTTCACCTTCAAAAGATTGGAACTGCCCTGCTTGAAGAACATTTTTATTAGACATACAAAAGCAATTGGAATTAAACTTAATGTTTCTGTGTTTTGTTCTACTATATTATCTGCTAATTGGTTCGTTGTTGAAATAATAAGGAGGAGGCAAGCTCGTGGCATCCAATCTGTTTCAGCCATGCCTGGGAATATTTTGATATAGATGCCAAACAGTGAAGTGGTTAACTTCAGCCAATAATATAGAAATGATGCTCATTTAACATGGCTGAGGTTTATGCTCTCTCAATGTATTCAATTCCCGAACACTACTTGCGCATATACAAAAATAATAATAATAATAAAATATATATATATATATATATATATATATATATATATATATATATATATATATTCCAATGATAGTTACCGGCACTCCAGGGACTTCTATAAATAATTACATGAAACCTCCAATTTTCTGGTCAACGTTTCAGTCTGTTTTATTGTAGACTTTCATCAGGACATCCTGACCTAAAACAGTATTTTCTCACTCTCTCGCATTCTCATGCTCTCCCACACTCAACTTCCGCTTATCCTTGTGTGTTCAGTCGCACTTCCAGAAAAGGGCGGAGCTTCCGGCCATCGGACGGGGGAGAGGCTGTCCCTGTGACTTCGCTCTTTTGCGAAAGTACCTTAAGAAGTCTGAATATTGCAGACAGATCTGCAGAGAAAATGAGGTGCAGAAATGTGCCTCTTCCTCTGTGAATCTGCAATATTGGGGCTTCTTTGTGTACTACAAATGAGCAGAGTCACGGGGACAGCCCCTCATTCCTCCAATCAGGGGAACGGAAATTTATGGATTTGTATAGCACCATCATATTCCGCAGTGCTGTACAATGAGTAGATTTAGGCAGCCTTGGCTGATTCTTTGTCTTTATGTAATCACAAACAGACTCAATGATGTTGAGATCAGGGCTCTGTGGGTGCCATACCATAACTTCCGCGACTCCTCGTTCTTAGTTATGCTGAAGACAGTTAATGACTTTAGCTCCATGGGTCATTGTCATGTTGCAGAATAAATTTGGGGCCAATCCCTGATGGTATTACATGATAGATAAGTATCTAACTTTGCAGGCCCAAACTTGAAAAAACCTCACCATGTGTAACTGTTGCCTCCAAACACTCATTTTTGTATCGCCCTTCGATGAACCAATTGCTTTCTGCTACCATTTATCTGCACCCCAGTTCCTATGTTTTCGTGAATAATTGAGTTGCTTGGCATTGTTTCCATGTCGGAGGCATGGTTTTTTGGCCACAAGTCTTCCATGAAGACCACTTCTGACAAGATGTCTCCAGACAGCAGATGGGTGTACCGGGATCCCACTGTTTTCTGCCAATGCTGAGCTGATAGCTTCTGATTGGTTGCTGGAGTCAGCTGACTAGGCTCAGCCAATCAGGGGCTGCCCCTAGCCTCCTGATTGGTTGGTGGTGTCACCTGGCCTGGGCTGACCAATCAGAGAGAGGCGAACCTGGGCCGGCTGCTGATTGGTTGCTGGCACCTGGCCTGGGCTGACCAATCAGAGAGAGGCGAACCTGGGCCGGCTGCTGATTGGTTGCTGGAGTCAGCTGACTAGGCTCAGCCAATCAGGGGCTGTCCCTCAGCCCTAGCCTCCTGATTGGTGGGTTATGTCACTTTATTATTAATTATGAATTATTAAAGGAATCATTAATAACGAGATGATTTTTTTTGTCATTTGTATTTACGGGCACCAAGGTAATTGCAACACAGTTAACAATTGCCACCGCTTTTGCCATTACCAGCGTGGGAACAAGGCGGCAGTGGGCGGATTTGAACTTACGAGCAGCAGTGTGGAAGGCAAACACCTTAACCACAACTCCAGGTCAGAGACTCTGGCATGCACCTCTCTCTCTGTAGCGTATCGGTTTAGGTGTTGGCATGATTTTGGTTTAGGTTATTCTTGAGGTTCTGGGTTCAATTCCCTAAGGCTTATTTTTTACGTGGATCACCACATAGACCAAAATTTAAGCCATCTTGTCTCTGCCCCTACAAGACACCATTCTTTAGTTTATTTAGTGTGTTTGTTTGGAAGTCAGGCCAGCTAAAAGACTGTATTGGGGTGAAAAACTAAAGTAGTTTATTTAGTGTGTTTGTTTGGAATTCAGGCCAGCTAAAAGACTGTATTGGGGTGGAAAACTAAAGTAGTGTTTTTTCTGAGCCATTACCACCTGGCTCTGTGGCCTAATGGCTAAGGTGCTGGCCATCATGACTTGAGGTTCTGAGTTCAATTCCCCTAGGCTTCAACTGTGTCTGTTCTTTTTTTTGTTTTGTTTTTAAGTAAGCACATAGATCAAAACATTAGCCATCTTGTCTTTGCCCTTACAAGCCACCTTCGTTAGTTTATTTAGTGCATTTGTTTGGGAGTCAGGCTAGCTAAAGGACTGTACAAGCTAAAGGATTGTTTCTGTAGGGCCTTATACCTGTTCTCTGTTGCGCAATGGTTGAGATGTTGGATTTCGTTTTTGAGGTTCTGGGTTTAATTCACTCTAATTGATTTATTTGGTGTGTTTGTTTGGGAGGAAGTCAAGCTACAAGATTGCAATGAGGAAAAAAACCAATGGATTTTTTGCAGGGGACAGGTTTGCTAGTGTCTGTAGTGTACATGTACCCGTCTTTAGTTTATTAATTGTGTTTGTATGGGAGACAATCAAGGTGCCATTCCCATATGGCTGTGTAGAGTAATGGTTAAGGAGCTAACCTAGAGTCCTTAAGGTCCTGGGTTCGATTCCCATCTTGAACTTTCTTTCATTTCTCTTCTACATTGTGTTTTTTTTGTTGTTGCTTGGTGAGGGAGAAAAAAGCTATTGTAAGCAACCAGGTAGACAAAAACACAAGCCACCCAGTTCATGTATTTAAATTGAATGATTTAGTCAAAGGGATTTGGGTCACTCTGTCAGCATTAGTCATTTTCCCCACATTTGGATATTTATATCATCATTCACAGGCCATACAAAATCATCAACTTAAAAAATTACCCCTGCATTGTTTATTTATCCCACCATACATCCCCACATTGTGTATTTATCCCGCCATACAGCCCCACATTGTGTATTGATTTATGTGATGACCCTCAGCCAGCCCTTGTGTATTGTCCTCATCCATTTTCTTTGAGAAATCCAGGTTCTGTGGTTGCAGTGGGATGTGTCCAGGCCAGGGCTTATCTTTGTACAGTATTTCCCCAGTCTCCGTTTTTATATTGCCATTGGCCCCATTCTTTTGTGTTTTAGTTGGTTTCCTGTCTCCACCTTTGCTGTTACTAAAGGCACAAGGTGGCTCAGACCCTATTGTCTCCAATTATACTAATGTCTTTTCCTTCACTTATCATGAGTTGTGCCCTGGAGAACCTGCTCAAAATCCTTTGGCAACGCACAGATTGATGAGAAGCTGGATGAGAAAATCATCTATGAAGCGCATTATGCTTGTCAGAAAAGCATGTTATAAGTTGGTCCTCCACAGTCTACATACCATTAGTAAAAATGTTACAAATGCTAAAATGTTAGATTAGATTTTCAGGGAGCAGGGATAGTGAACAGGTTGGAAAGAGAAGATAGAGGCAGTACCCATTCTTGTTGTTGGTAGTAAAGTGTTGTTTTTCTGCTCCAAGTTGATGGCCACAAAACACCCCCATGTCCGAGGGTCTGATAGCACTGCTGGACACTTTCTGATTGTAAAGTGAAGTTAGCATGATGTGCCTTTCATCATCCTTGGCCAACCACTGCATCTCTGCCCCTCAAGATTGGTAGTTTCTTTGTACTTCTTCAAAAGAGCTTGGGAAGAACATCTGAGAGAGACCTTGCTGATGCAGTATAACTAGCTTGTTTTCTTGTGTATGACTTTTGACATTAAACTGTCTTCAGCAACCTTACCTTTTTAGTCAGTTTGGCTGTTCCTTACACCGTTTTGTTCCTTCTTCACAGCTTTTTCTGGTTCAATTAATGATTGTGTTTTAACCTACATATTAAACTGATGATCATTAACACCTGTTTGGTAGAATTACCGTATTGGCTTGGATATAGGCCACACCCGAATATAGGCCACACCCTTAAAGTTAGGTGCTTTTTTAAGGAAATTTTTTTCTTAGTTAAAAAGAAACGTAGAATAGATATGCTGCCACTCTGCCCCCCCTGAGATATGCTGCCACTCTGCCCTCCACCTGATATATACTGCCAATCTGCCCTCCACCCGATATATACTGCCACTCTGCCCCCCCGAGATACGCTGCCACTCTGCCCCCAAGATGTGCTCCCCCCACGACTTACCAAAGCAGACTCCCATGTGTCTTGCGGGGCCGGCAGGGGACACCTACACAATACGTGTAGACAACTTCCGTTGCCGGCACTTCCGCCGGCATGGGAGATTGTCTAAGCGCATCGTGCAGACGTTCTCCGGCTGCGGCGATGCGCGTAAACAACCTCCGCTGCCGGCATGTCTGCACGATGTTCCCGGCAAGGGAGATTGTTAAAGCACATCGAGCAGACGTGCCGGCAGCGGAGGTCGTTCATGCTCATCGCCGCTGCCGGTGAACGTCTGCACGATGCGCCTAGACAATCTCCCGTGCTGGCGGAGCGCATTGGAGAGTAGGATGCAGGTCCCCTGCACCGCTGCGGGGGATCTGTATCCTAACCCTGCTGCCTGCCCCGGGCGTGTCCCGGGCGTCGGGCGCTAGACTCCGAATATAGGCCGCACCCCCACTTTAAAGACTTAAAGTGGGGGAAAAAAGTGCGGCCTATATTCGGGCCAATACGGTATTTAATCCTACACCTAAGAATTGATGCTGTTTTGAAGGGCGGTCATGCCAAATATCAATTTGATTTAGATGTTTCTTCTGTTCACTCACTTTACATTTTGTTATAAAAAAACCTATTAACATGCCTAATTTTTAACACATTCTTACAGCATTTTTTCACACATGCCTAAAACTTTTGCACAGCACTATATACCATATACATTAGCTGTTTAGTATGATTGCGTCTTACCAATTTACAAAACAAAAATCACCTAATTACTGTCAGACTGAAACAGAGTAATTAAGCGATATTAAAGGAACTTCCAGAAACAATGAACTTTATTCATTTTTCTTTTCTTCAGTTTAAATTGCTCATAAAATCCTATTGCTGCAACAGAAACATTTATATGTAAAATACATGCCGCACTGAGGAGGTATAGTTTTTGCTTGGAGTTTTACTAAAATGAAAGCAATTATATATAATTAATGCTGAAAGGAAAATGAACATGCAGAGGTTTCAGAGATTAAACCATCTGTAACTATCAAGGGAACTTTTTAGAATTTTTTAGTTTAAAAGCCTCATTTATGTAAAGATTATTCAGGAAAACGCAAGGCTAGTTATCCGTTTTAAATCATGTATTTGTCTCCTAAGCATAGTGGGATATTGCTGCAACATGTTTTAGCCATGGGATACAGCTAAAGGTGTATTCGTTTTTTTTTTATTTTGAGGGGGTTTCTGATTCAAGTTTGCTGAAAGACATAATAACATGGTTTCACTAGGGTAAACAAGCAGGCCAACATTTTAATAGTGAGTATATATATAAAAAATAATACATTATTTTTATTATTATTTATTGTTTTATATCGCGCCATCAAATTCCATAGCGCTGTACAATGGGTGGACAGGACACAACAAGTAGTATGTGACATAACAATTTAACTTACAGAGACAACAAGTGAGGAGGGCCCTTTTTATGAACCTTTTGGAGGGTAGGGGCCTTTTGTACAACATGTTCAATTTGTTATTGTACACTGTGGCTTTACCCACATGTCATAATATGTCATAATAACATTTGTTATGGTCTATGGCCTGTGATAATATGAAGAACCACAGGAAAACAACAATCCTTTCTTTACTTGTAAGGCCTAAAATGCCAACGATATCTTAGAAAGGCCATAAATGTCCTGCCCAATTGCCGTTTTGCCTTCTGTTTGTTTTTGGCAGACATTTCATTGATTGGTTCAGTGGCATTACAACAGAGCTGGCAGCAGTCGCAACGGGCCACCCCTGCAACCACTTTTTCCTGTCTCTCCACACTGCTTCAAAATTGCTCAGAAAGAATCCTTGGGTCAAAAAGGCCCTTTCAAAACAATTATGAACCTGCAGAAATACAGACAGGCATGCAGCGGGGTCATGTTACTTCACGTGAACCTGTGGTGAAACCAAGGCTCCTTGCACAGTGTTCGCACCACAATCTGCAGGAAAGGGAAGGAGGTGCGGGCAGGGAGGGAGGGGGTATGTATGTTTGTATGCATGTGCGCAAGTATGTCTTTGCATAAGTGTATGTGACCGTGCATGTCCATGTATGTGTGTATGTGATCATGGATGTCTATGTATAAGTGTTTGTAAGCATGAATGTGTATGTATAAATATAAGTGTATGTGACCATTGATGTGGATGTATGTGTGTGTGTAGATGTGTGTGATGTATAGAGCATGTATGTGGATGTATAATTGTAAGTGTGTAAGTGAGTGCAGTTTCTAGTCACACCTCTGGATTGGAGGACTAGCAAGAGACGCATGTGGAGAGTCTAATTTGAAGTTAATTTTTCTTCTGAGTCTATGGAAACCAATATAGTTTCAGTGTTCCCAAGATCAGTAGCACTGCCCTACACTATTGATCATATACTCTTAATGAAGTAATTAAGTATTTAGTTCTCATATCGTGAACCATATGAACAAAAGATAAACAGAATCTGGAATAATAACCTACAATTGTAATGTTGCACACTTTGTAAGGAACAAATCTAATGATATGTATTTAATCAAAAAGGGATCACATAAATCACAGCATCTACAAACTTTAAATAACCACAAAAGTAGACTTTAGGCCAAGCTATGGCAAATGTGAAGACTGCACCTTAAGCAGTTCAAAGAGTGCATGCTGTATAATCTGATTTCAGAATAATTTGTCACACTGCTAAACTACCTTTAATTATACTTACTGTATGGAATTTCGGAATGATAATTTGCATGTTAGATATTTTACTGACATCCCTTAAGGACATGCCAATTTGCCATAGATTTATATGTTTAAATTTGTCCATTTCTCATAATTCAGCTCAAGCTTGTTATAAAAATGTGTGCCTAACAGAGGTAAAATCTACAACAGTTTAAAAAAACTATTATGATAAATAACTGAACTAAGATTACTTAGATTGAGGGATGATTACAATATGGTCTTCACAGTATGCTAAAGGAGAAACAAATATTTTTCCCCTTGAGCATCAAATACACTGCTTTATACAGTAAAGTAGGTCAAAAACTAGTTTTATCTCCAGTTTTATGTTCCAGTTGAGGCTGCCATTTTTGTCAGTCAGGTAACATTTTGGGTGACCTAAAGTAACTGACCTTACCTTCTCAAACACCACACTAAACTGTTTTTTTTTGACAATGATAATTATATTCGTTCCTCCAAATACTTTAATTTGCCAGAGTCTCCAACTGATGATTAAGACTGAGCCATTCTATCACTTGAACAAGGAGTCAGTGTGTTTGTCTAATAGATTGGGTTAACATAACAGAGCTAGGCCACATACAAAGGGTTAATCTGAAGCTGCCTGAAACCATTATGCAGTCTGATATTAGTATATTAGTACCAAAAAAATACAATTAAAAACAATTACTGTAGATCAAGATCTTTTTTCATTATGACTCTAAAAATAAAATAAAGGCATAAAGTAGTTTCAGCGATTTCACTTATCTAGATTATAAAACTGTTTTAGCAGGGTCCTCCTAACCTCTTGTTTTTGTACGTCAGGTTGTTATGTTATATACTACTTGTTATGCTATTTCTACCCATTGTACCCACTTGGAAAGATACTTGAAAAAAATATTATAAAAAATGCACAATTAATAGATTAATGGTGAAGAGCATATGTTGGGGCTACAATTACACTTCTCTCATTTAATCTGTGTTTAGAAAAAGGTGGTGTTTCCAGCAAAAGCATTATGTTAATTACAAGTAAACATTTTAGCTATATGTCATCAATAAACCATATCCAGTTTCCCATATATTATGTTTATATTATTAAACATATTTTCAAGATGACAAACTATGAGTAGTATCTTAAGCATCAGACATCAGAAACATGCAGTTCTGTTACATTATACAAGAATCAACAATGTTATATTTTTCACTAGATGTTTTTTTACTCTTTAGCAAAAGTTAACAATTTTACTAAACAATGTAGTAAACAACATACTAATAATGTTATATATAGCATATAGCAATCTAATAATATGAAACATTATGATACATTTTAGTGGGCCGTCATACTGAAGGAACAAAATGGAAAGTCAATTAAAAAACCACAGAGATCTGTAATTATTTAATCCAGCAGTTTGAAGCTCCAAATCTGCCGGACCTTGAGCATGAAAGAAACTTAGCCTTGTGAAATTTATCTCAACATCAATGCTCCTTATCTACGTTCAGCACAATCTTTCAGGATAAAGTTGATGGACAACATTGTAAATGTTTCTTGGAACAGACTGCTAATGTAGAAGGGCCATATTCTATTACCTGAAACACATTTTTCAAATTCCTTATGGATTTTTGAAGAAAAATAGGAGACAAAAACCAGTGATAACTTTTTAAAGTAACAGAATCCACTTACCTGACTTTAGAACGGCAGCAATACACATGTAATATCTATAATGAAGTATTAAAACGTACTTTTGCACATACAAAAAATTGTGTTGAAAACAAGAGGAACTAATGCACAATTCTAGATTTAAAAGCTAACTTTTATTTATTTATTTTTTTAGCTTTTCACCTAAAGTTCTCATTTTTTTTGACAGAAAGAGAGAATACACTTTAATTAGATAATCTTGTAAAATTGACTAATTATTTATATGTTTATCTCTTAAATGAGAACACAAGCTTCAGTGGCATCATTTACAAATATAGATTACAACCTATTAAAATCCTTTGTAGATGGCTAGACCAGAGTGATTTCAAAATTAGGCATTTTCATAGTTTATTCAATCAATATTATATAGTTTAATTCGATATGTTGCCTTCAATCTGTCTTCTAGGTACACTTGCTCAAATCAGGGATTTTGTAGGTATATAGTTAGGTGTATGATTAAACAATTATACCACCCAGGTGCTAATGATCATCAATTAAATATGTAATCATTAACTAAAACAGAAACAGCTGGACAAGGAACAGCCAAACTCACTAATAGGGTGAGGCTGCTGATGACAGTTTAATGTCAAAAGTGATACACCATGGGTAGACCGAGCACAGCAACCAGACATAATGTAGTCATACTGCATCAGAAAGGTCTCTCACCCGCAGAAATTTCAAGGCAGACGGGGATTACCAGATGTTCTGCCCAAGTTCTTTTGAAGAAGCACAAAGAAACGGGCAATGTTGAAGATTGTAGACGCAGTGGTAGGCCATTGAATCAAATGAAAGACACGTCATGCTTACTTCCCTTTGGGACCCTGGTACACCCTTCTACCATCTGGAGAAGCCTAGTCAGAAGTGGGCTTGCGGCCATATCTTCAATGTGGAAACAAGGCCAAGCAACTAAACTATTCACACAAACACAGGAAATTATTCTAGACTTGATGACCAAATCATTGGAATTTTAATAAAGACAGGGGGCGGATATTTGCATTGACTTTCTTTACTGTCACCCTAGCAGCAAAGATACAAATAGAACATTTGATAACCAATCATAAAAAAAGATATAACAGTATAAAGATGCACCACGCAAACCATCGAACGGAAGATGAACAGGTAAGTAGACAAAAAAACTTGATCGATGCATCAAAGTTAAGCCTGATAAACAGGAAAACCGGGAATGAAAACTTCACCAGAGGTTTACACTGAAAAATGAAGAGAAACACATAACAGCATCTGATTGCCATAGGTGTAAAATAATGTAAGAATAAGGGAGAATTACCATAAATCTATAAATAATCCAATATAATATCCCACAAAACATTAAGATATAGACATAACAGAATCAAAAAATAATAATATTAATCAAAATAGTGGGCCTCCTGTCGCCTCCTGTCTTTATTAAAATTCTAATTATTCGGTCATCAAGTCTAGAATAATTGTGTAATTTTATGGGAAGACAGGAGGCTCATATTTGCAATTTTAACGTTGGGCTAATAAAGGAAACACAGCCAAAGATAGCGGCCATAAAAATATTTGGCTGTAGCAGAAGGTAGTTTGTTTGCAGAAGGGCTGGAGAGCAGTACAAGACTGAGTATTTGCAGGCAACAGGGAAGCATGGTGGAGGTTCCTTGCAAGTTTGAGGCTGCATTTCTGCAAATGGAGTTGGGGATTTGGTCAGAATTATTAGTCTCCTCAATGGTTAAAAGTACAGGCAGATACTTATCCATCATGCAAGGCCATCAGAGAGGCTTCTGATAGGTTCCACATTTATTCTGAAGAACTATCTTCACCGTAGAGAAGAACAAGGAGTCCTAGAAGTGATGGTATGGCTCCCTGATCTCAAGATCATCAAGTCTGTCTGGGATTACATAAAGAGAGAGACGCAGCTGAGGCTGCCTAAATCCGCAGAAGAACTGTTGTTAGTTCTTCAAGATGGTTGAAACAATCTTGCCAAATCATTAAAACTGTGTGCATGCGTACCTAGAAGAATTGATACAAGAATTGATACTGTGTTGATGCAAAGGGAGAAAGTTAACTATTATATATATATATACACACGCTTCCATTCAAAAGTTTGAGGTCTCTTAGAAATGTCCTTGTTTTTGGACAAAAATCATATTTTGTCCATTAAACATGAAATTAATCAGAAATACAGCACAGACTGTGTTAATGTTGTAAATGACTATTGTAGCTGGAAAGAGCTGATTTTTAACTGAATATCTTCATAGGAGTACATATACCCTTTAACAGCAACCATTACTGTGTTCCAATGGCACTTTGTATTCACAAATCAAAGTTTAGAAAGCCATTTGGCAAGGGCTAGACATGTCCTTCTTTTACATAAAAACAGCTTAGTGACCCCAAACTTTTAAATGGTGTGTGTGTATATATATATATATATATATATATATATATATAGATATATATATATATATATATATATATATATATATATATATATATATATATAGTCATTTACATTTTTCATCCTACAAAAGATTTCTTTTAATTATATAATGTCTCCATAAAGCCTGTGATAATTCTGTTTGGCTTTAGCATCCACTAATTTTCTTGTTATTAAGGATAAGCTATCTGAAAGACGTTAATTGGTCTTTGTGCCCAGAAGCTAGTGTGCAGATGGCTAATGGAAGGAGGGGGGCATTATTATCACGTGATAAATGATTTCTTTTTTTTTACCAATGTGACTCCTTGCAAGATTATTTAACCTTTCGAAACATTTTTCAGAACTGATATGAACTTTTTAGAGCTCACCTGTAGTAAGTGATAATACGATGCCTAACAATAAGGACATGCGTTAACATTTTGGGAGAGTATTTACAGTTTATTAATCTGTGTTTGAAGTCAGGTGCCATCAAATTCTATGTTTCCATGTACAAGTGCTAATTGCATGTACAGACACGAAACATGGCAGGGTTCTGAAATGGGATAATATAGACATAGGTGCATTTATGTCCCTTTGAAGTATTGCAATGCCACTTATTCAATAGTTATTGCAATCTGAGAGCTCTTGGATATCTTAGGCCCTTTTGTTACTTTGAACAATGTACCTAGGAGTGACAATATGTAGACCCACTTCTCATGGGAATATCAGCTGTATCTCACTGGTGTGGCTCATAAATTCACCAGCTGTTAGCTGGTTCTCTTGGAACCGAAAAATTACACTGGTGTCCACTGGGATAATCTCGATACACATATGGAAGATTTTCTTCTATAATACCATAGGTTTAATGGGACAACATAGAACAAAATATTGGAATGAAAATATTAGTTTTGGTCATCCAAATCCAAAGACCTTCTAGGCCTCTTAATTGAAAGTATCGTCAAAAGACAAACGTTCAAGAGAGCTTTTATTCAGAACACTCATGTTGAAATGAACACAAACGGTAACAAGGTTTATTGTTCGGCACTCTTTCACATGGTTAGGCCTAACATATAGATAGGATAATCAATAAATAAGAATGTGTTACCTTATTCAAAATTGTCCCACCAACATGTCTTTTGGAGCTGCTGTATCTGAGAACAGTCCTGTTATCAAATCAAATTGTCATCATCATTTATTAATAAAAAGTGCCATCAATTTTCGTCGTACTCGATCCAGAACGTAGGGTTTGGCGAGCTCAAAATGATTGAAAAATAATTTTCTACCGTGACAGTCCTTAGTCAAACATCTGCATAGAGGCAGCACATTTTGTCTGGAAGAGAATAACAAATGAAATGATACATAGAAAGAAAAACAAAAATGCAATATGGTAGTGATGTTTTCCTAAAACCCACAGAGCTTCAAGCGTCTCCATTATGTAGATGATGTATGAAGATACCCCCCTCCATACCTTTCTGGCTCATATATTGGTCATGGGGAAGTGCACTAGGCAGATTATTTATCTGAAAATTCTTGTCTTACTCCAGGACGGATTAAACAGCTCTTCCCGGAATGACGCAATATTACTGTAAGCAAGCCAAACAAGAAAAAGTTTCACAACCGAACTAATTTTCATTTGTAGAAAAACATGATTTAATATCAAAAGCAAAATATCTTAAAACAGCAGGTGGTGAAGAGCAAGACCATACACGCTTTCAAAAAACCAAATAACAAAGACCAAAAGTGTTGAGCTACTGCAATGAATCTTCTTTTGATCCAATAAAATTTCGTGTCAGCTGAATATTTATAGTTTTCAAACGCTGCCAACTAATAAGCTGTTATATAGCAACATGTTTAATGAACAATTGTGCTCCAAGCGTAATTTTAACCCAACATAACCATCTCTTACAGAGGTAAGTCACAGAGGCCAACTGGAACTTGAATTGCTATAGGAACTCTTCCTCCTGATAATATAAACAAACGGATGTGATGACAGGATGTCATGAGACAAATTTTATAGCTTTCCCTTCTTTTTCTTTCTTTCTCCCTTTTTTTTTAGTACATCTAATGGAATGTACATATGAGTTCCTGCCCTAAACATCTAAAGTTAAATTAATCAAAACATTGACAGTTAACTTGTTCTAGGCAACTTTAATGCTATAGATGAGACAGATTTTTTTTGTCAACTGCTTATTCGTAATGCAAAGAGATTTCTTAGACATCTGCAAATACAGATGTTGATATGTAATGCCTTGCATAGTTTTTTGACATACTGCCGCTATTCCCATGAAGGATTCAGGCTGTCCTTTTAAGGAAATAACCTTTAGTTTTACGTTATGGTAAACATTTTCTATAATATTTCTATTACATTGTTTGTAGCCTTTATGTCTCATTCGAATCAGGACATGATTTTGAAAAATTATATATGCTTATGTATAGGTAAACATCCTTAAGCAAATAACATTTTTATATTTAGTAGTATTGACAATTAATTGCAAAATATCGTAGATTTTGTGTAATGAGTAAATATTTGTCGCAAGTAGGGTGACAACACGTCCCAGAATGAG
Source organism: Spea bombifrons (assembly GCF_027358695.1). Lineage (NCBI taxonomy): Eukaryota > Metazoa > Chordata > Amphibia > Anura > Pelobatidae > Spea > Spea bombifrons. The sequence continues at coordinate 20,017,151 of NC_071089.1, read as the reverse complement.
AGCTCTCCATAGAGGTGGATCTTGGGGTGGCATTTTAAGAAGCCGTTCCGGGCTGTCGGAAGGAAATTATGCCAGTCAGAGGCATTTAATAATGCTTGTGGGCGCGTGCCAGCATGGCTCAATAATTTTCCTTGGCGCGCCAGCCCTGCTCAATGATTTTCGAGGATGGAGCCAGCGCCAGTGTGGAAGTGGGAACCCAGCAAGGTGTCAGGTCGTGTGAAGGACAAAGTCTTCAGTAAGATATGTTGGAAAACGGGGGACATGGTTGGAAAAAGGAAGTTTTTTTGGGGACATGGCTGGCAATGGGAAGCTGGGGCAAAGATAGCTATGGAAAGGTATTTAGCAACAAAGGTGACTATGGGAAGCTGGGGACAAAGATGACTATGGGAAGCTGTTTAGTGACAGAGATGGGAAGCTAGTTATATAATGTACGCCTGTGTCTGTGATCTCATCTGCTTCATAGTGTGTCCCTGAAAGGCAAAAATAGAATGTGGCACCTTAGTCACATGGTTGAAATGTGCTGCTCTACATGGACAAAACATCAATTGCACATTACCAATAAATCTTACCAGATCTGCTATTTTATTCTTTCCTCTGAAGGTTTAATCACATAAAAAAACACAAAGCCTTGTTTTCAGTTTCTATGGTAACAACCTATAAGTACCTGCGTTTGTATCACATCACAAGTCTTCCCAACAAAAGTGCTAGTATTTCTAATGCTGCATTTACAACTAAATGATGTACTAGTCTTTCTAATACTGCATTTACTACACTAGCTTTAATTATAGATGACATAACACATATATTAAAATACAATCAAGTATATAAAAAAGCAAGGACCTATAGATGCAGACTGTTGACATACAAGCTAAGTTTGACTCATCATAGCAGTCACTGTGGAGATCTTGTAATGGGGATGAAAACACCGAAACTATATATTCTGTAGCCTTGATCTACACATTGTATAAAAAGTGAAAATTAGTAATTACACAAAAAATACACAGAGGCATAAGGCTGTCAATTTATGGCTGCAGCATTTAAATTAAACACTGCACTGTTTACTGGTTCGGTAGAACATTATGGTTTTTTTTTACATAAACCACAAAACTTGACAATTCAAATAATAATTCATAATAACCTATTTTAATTACTAATAATCAGAGCATTTATAAGCAGGCGCCCCCTGTCTTCACTATCTCTTTTAACCCGTGTCTTGTCAAACACCAATGGCTGTGGACAAACCCCAACACCACAGGTCCAGCACACTTTTCACTCAGAAAAACACAATGGTTCATCACCACAAATAACCTCTGCTTCATATTTAAGTTGCCCTCACCCCAGGGGCAGCACACATGAACTCTTGCAAAAACAAAAGAAAATGGCTCCCACCGAGCAGAGCCTTCTGAAGTCCACCTTAGCTAACCCCCTAAGGGCTGTACCCCTAGACCACCCCCTTCAATCCCTATATTACCTCCCCCCAACATGTAGTCCTTCCGACTAGATGCTCCTGAGGCTCTCTTTCTAATACCTGATAATTTACTATTCTTGTGCTACAAAGTACCCATAATTCAACTCAAGTAATATGTTATTCAATAGCAAACAATAAATAAGAATAGCTGTCTTGAGTAGTAGTGTAAGTTGATCGGGACACTGGCCTTAAAACACCAGGGAAATAATGGGAGTTATATGCAACTGGAGTAGTACCGTTAAATAAGTCCAAGTGAAAAAGATCAGATCTTTATGAAGACAGTTTTTCAGGTGCAAATATAGCAGGGATAAACTTTAAGAACGTAGATATTCAGCTGTTTTGTTAGAAAAGATAAGAGACACCGGGTGATGATAAATAATGTGTAGGAAAGTATTCAAGGGCTGCGAAACGATGAGTGAAATGAGTTTAAGGCATGAGAGGGCAAAAAAGGTCAATCTTAAAGGGAATTGTGGGAAATTATCGCAGTACTGAGAGATTAGTGACATACCTAGAACAGTGAAAGTATATTGAATCTTAACCGTTTGGGGCTTTAGAAGGCTATTACGGATATAGTCTAAATGAGCTAAAAACTAGATGAAATATTTAATGGAAAATTGTCAAGATATGTCCATCATCATATTGTGGTGAACCTTTTGTCATTCCAGATAAAGGTGCTACATTTATTTTGTCTGTTAGATCTGCATTAACACACATATGGAAAATAGAAGACATCAAAATACATTATTAATAAACCATAACATTCATATATATTAGTAAGAACTACAACACAGAGCAGGGCAGTTTATGTACAGTGAATCCCATTGGATAGTAAAGTCAAATGAGTTAATAACAGGAGATTACAATAGTATTTCCAGACAAAGCATATAAAATATGGTTTAACACGTTAAGAAAATATTAGAAGATATGGAGTTTTCAGACCAAGTTTATCTGTATAACTTTCAAAAAAATTAGATTAAGGAGAAGGAATTCCTACCATCTTGGCAAGAATCGTACACAATCATAGACAAAATTTAACTTGTGGTTTACATGATTTAGCTTCCCAAGAATGGAACAATGATCGACAAATGGGTGCACACATTCACTCTCACTCGCTCGCTCTCCCACACTCTCATTCTTGTTCTCTCTCATGCTCTCTAAATGTTTCTCTAACTTCTCTACCGACCACTTCCACTTCTGGTGACCGCTTCCCCATCTTCCTCTGCATCTTCTTGTTCTTCATCTTCTCTATTCTATCTTCCAGCCCTAATCTGCTATCTTCTTTCTTCGTCTGCATCTCCGTGGACATAACCCGGTGGCAAATTCTGCTTAAATGGTGACTCTGTAGTGACATCCGCCAATCAGGGGAGAGGATGTTGCTGTCATTTTGCTCTCACGTGAACTGAAGGCAATATGGCAGTGCATGCAGAGATGTCCTCTCCCCAACATTTACTCCAATATTTCATATAGGTCAAACATCTGCATAACTCTTGCAATATCCACATCTTTCATTTATTATTTGTACTTGCATCTGACCAAAAGCACCATAACAGACACTTGTTGTTCTTCTGACCAGATCCTTTACCTGATCTTTCTGGTATTTGACTGTCATCCTAAGAAGAGTGCTGGTAATTACCACCTCTCCATAACAAGAAGGGAGCAAGAATGGTCACAAAGCAGTTCATAATCAGAAACCCATAATCACACTCACCTCATCTTCCTTATATCCTCTTCTATCATAGTCTGTGACGAGTTGGCTGGGATTGCAGGAGAAGTAAGCTGTTGGCCTGCTGTGTCTGATTTTCCAACTCCTCTGACTTCCAAAAGCCGGCCCTGGGGATCTGGACCAGACAACAGCATGCCTCTGCATCTTTGCTTGCTTGTTACTGACTGTGGTAGAGGGATAAATTACATAGTAATATTGGCCATATTCTGCATTATTTAGTTAGAATCTAACTCAGATTATAAAGTAACCAGATCTATTATTCTGTATTGATTGCTTGTGAAATTTGTTATGGTAAAGGATATTGTACACAACGTATAGTTTCGTAGGTATGTTATATTTTAACAATGGGAATTCTGACTACAGCCTCTCCCCTGACTCATTCTTGGATACCCAGAACACAATTTGCCAATTTACGCCTGATTCACGTTATTTGGGGCCTCCATTCACGCAGTCCCTTCTAAGTGACTGATACATTTTTATATTGCTAACATGTTCTATGTGGGATTATAAAAATACTTTTTCAAATTGTGTTATCTAAGACATATGCATCAATGATCAATAGATGTTTCACCAAACCTGTTGGGCAGGGTGAAGCAGTAAACATCTACACAATCCTAGTGCAAATCCATTAAGTTGTGCTTAAGATGTCACAATAATTTACTCAAAACTTGATGATAGCTTAAAATGTTATCATATTATCTTATTACATAATATTTACATATTGCCTGTTGGCAAATATAGACATTTCAAATGAAGAAGAGAGAGAGAGATAGAAAGAAAGAAAGAAAGAAAGAAAGAAAGAAAGAAAGAATGAAAGAAAGAAAGAAAGAAAGAAAAAGAAAGAAAGAAAGAAAGATAGAAAGAAACAAAGAAAGAAAAAGAAAGGGTAAAGGCTTGTGACAGTTTATCAAAATGATATGGTATTTGCAAAATTATCCTCAAATACTAAACATATGACTGAAATTAAGCTGGCTTAATTGTTATCTAACGTCTCCTTTATAACAGTATTATGTGAGAAAGCAAAGATTCCGTTTTCTGTGGATTTGCACAGTAATAGTCTTTATGCTTCAGAATTTATGGACCATGGACAGTTTATAGGAAACGATGTAGTTCATCAGAGAATCAGACTGATGGAACACAGGGGAATATTCTACACAGGAAGTTAGGTTTTAAAACAATACTTATGTTGATAGAACTGTTTTTCACGCTATCTAAAACAGTAGGGAAGCCAATGGCCACTTACGCTTAAGCATAAATATATTTATAAGTCAATCAACTGTTCAATAACCAATGAATATACCTAGGAAAATAAAGTAAAAGGCAGATCAAGGATTTTTTTTTAAATAAAATCTATTAGCAAAACAGCTTTCTATCATCGATAAATAATGCTGTAGCTACAGAAATATAGATGTGTTGTATTACTTTTGCCAATCATAAGAAAAGGAATTGAAAGCCAATTAAAAACAGCTAACAGACCAGTATGTTACGAAACTACATAAACTATAATACAAATGTACACAAATCACACCTATTATTATTGTTTATAAAAAATAAACCAAAAAATAAGCATGACTTGTAGACTCTAGCACTCGGATGTCCAAAAAGGAGGAGGAGCCCCAACAAAGCAAGCAAAAAACGAAGCAAAGCTACAAATGTTTGTTTGCATTTAATTGTTTTTTTCACTCTCTTTCTCACTCTTTTTTCACTCTTACTCAATGTCTCCCTACCTTCTCTGCCAACCACTTCCATGTCCGTGTCTCCTTTTCAGCAGCTCTACTCTTCTTGTTCTTCTGTCTTCTTTCCTCTTTCTTCGTTCTTTGGCCTAAGATAACCCTTTGTTGACTTCATTCAAAATGGATGATGTTCGCCGGGAGGTCATGCCCGAGGAGTTGAGGACACAGAAAGAGACGAGAAAATAGAAGAAAGAAAAAAGAAGAACAAGAAGCTGAAGAACAAGAAGGTGCGTGTCACAGAAGTGAAGCTGAGGGACACAGAAGTGAAAGTGGTAAGCAGAGAAGGTAGGAGACAACAGTGAGAGAGTGGGAGTGAAAGAGCATGCGAATGTTGAAGACAATTGTTCTTCTTTTTGCATCACTTTTGTCCATTTCATGGGGGGTTTGGCCTCAATTTCATTGATCCGTGTGATTTGACGAAATCAGAATTTTCTTACATTTGTAATTTGTACGAATCCAAATGCAGAAGACTTTTGAATATATATTGTGTTGGGTTTTAGGTATCAGTGTCCCTTTAAGCTCTTTAGTCCCATTATGAAAGTTCTTTTTATTTTTAGTAAGAATTCAATGCCACTTAGTTGGGTTTGTTTAAACAGGCAGTCACACTCAATGTGTGCAGTACTTTCTATTCAACAGCAGTAAAGCAAACATTTTAAAGTAAGCTATTGTTCAGCTTTTTGATGAATTATGCTGAAGAATTCTAATGTTATCCACAAGAACACGTTTTAAATGTGTATAGCATTTGTATAAACAGGATCAGAAGAGTTAAATGCGATGTCAATGAACTGAAAAGAGCGTAAGGTAAATAAAAATGTTAAAATAAGCAAGTAACCTGAACACTTATTGCATTGTTGCATATCAAAGGACTTTGTAGAAAATATGAATCAGAATGAACCACAATGTAGAAGGAAAAAGTTCATGTTTGTGAGTTTTTCTCAATATGCACAAACACAGCTGTTGTCAATTACATAAGGAATTTCACATTTGTCAATATTTCACGTGACTTTTAAGATTCTCATAGAAAACATTTCTTCTGCAGACAATGCACAGAGCAGATCATTACTGCCATCTTAACTATGCTAATGTAATAGTAAGTGATACAGATGTTATAATAAATAGAAAAACTCAGCTGGGCGCGACTTATGAATCTGATACCCTAGATGAAGCAGATATTTAGCTGTTTACCTGTTGAATTTCACTTGAAGGTATTAGTAGGGAGACCAGTTTTAACCAAAATACAATAATACTGAGAAACCAGGATAGAATATTTACAATCGAGGATAAGGAGTCATGTTGGCCAGTTTCAAGGCTATAAGTTACCAAGGTCACTTGCTACCTTAGGCCATTGGGATTTAGGTAAGGTAAGGTGTCAGGTAAGCATAATTTAGTCGTATAAGCCCAAGAGACAAATGAGTCTTTAGTTGAAATTGATACCTTTTATTGAGCCAATGCAGAAAAATATATAAATAGCATAAGCATTCTAGACCCCAGAGGTCCCCTCTTCATACACATGGTGCACGTGTTCTGTAAGATATTAGTTGTCCCTCTTTGAAATAACAGGGAACAGAGTTCCCATTACATCAGCCCTCATGAAAGCAACCCATATTTTTGTACTCATAGCTAACAATAGCAAGTAAACGGAGCAATATTTAAGCTTATTAAGAAGAGTTGAGGAGGTACTAAGTGTAAACGCAACCTTATCATTTAATATATATTTCATATAATGGAAAAGAGAGCTTTTCCTTCTGGGACAACTATTGATTTACAAAGTGTTATCATATTCCATTACATTGTACAATACTCATCTACTGATTGTGAAATAATATTACATATTGTTACATTGTCTGTCATACTAGTGCATATTTGACCTCAGAAATCGATCCCTAAATATAATGGCCTGGATCAAGAAAATCTCAGAAAAGTGGGTTTCTAGGGGATTTGTGTCGGCGTCAACTCTAAAGCAATAATCTAATAATACAAAAAGTGTATGATTAATGTATTTTAAATGGAAATACTTAACTGACAGTAACCTATTTGAGTAGTTTCTCATGCATGGAAAAGATACATTTACTGGGATGAGTATATGTCGACAAGATTTTAAGAAGTAAATAGATTATGTTAAAACTATTCTGAAACCTAAACAGACTATTCATCATGCAGCTAATTAAGCATTATTACATTCATGGGATCCAATGATCTGTCATGTCTTCATCATACTAATATAATTGGGCTGCTAGTATTTAACATCATATCCCGACACTCTGTCTTAAAACCACAACCCTCCATAGTGTAAATGGTATAGTCGGAGAGCTCCCTAGTAATCAGCCCATTGATCAGTAGTACAGAGACTGGCGCAACTCCAGGGGTCACAGCTGCAACAAGGCCCGTGCCACTAGGGGGCATGGTGCGACCCCTGCGACCCCTTGTTCCTGTCTCCTCATACCGATTTAAAACCGTTTTGAAAGGGCCCTTTCTAAAGCATTTTGAATCAGTACAGGGAGAGAGGAATGTCTCGTGATCACGCTACGTCACGTGGCCCCGCAGTGAAACCAAGGCTGCTCGCAAAGTATGTGAGCAGCCGGACAGAAAGCTGAAGGAGCAGTGAGAGGTAAGCGGTGGTGGGTGGGATGTGTGTGTATGTGAGTATGGATGTGTACTTGTGTGAGCATGGGTGTGTACTTGTGTGTGAGCATGGATGTGTACTTATGTGTGTATATGATGCATGGATGTGTACTTGTGTGTGTGTGTTTGTATGAGCATGGATGTGTAATTGTGCATGAGCATGGATGTGTAATTGTGTATGAGCATGGATGTGTAATTGCGTGTGTGAGCATGGATGTGTACTTGTGTGTGTGTGAGCTTGGATGTGTACTTGTGTGTGTGCATGTGAGCATGGATGTGTAACTGTGTATATGTGTGAGCATTGATGTGTAATTGTGTGTGTGTGTGAGCATGTATGCGTAATTTGTGTGTGTGATGCTGTATATGTAAGTGGGGTGAGATGGAGTGTGTGTTAGTGAGTATGAGTAAGTGCATGTAATTTGTGTGTGTTTACATATGTTGTCTGTTGGAAGGGGAGGCAAGGGGCAAAGAAGGCACAGACAAGTTGTTTGGGGGCAATGATGGCACAGACCAGCTGTTGAAGTTGGGGGGACCTAGGGCAATTTTCACACCAGTGCCTTGTGATTTCTAGTTATGCCCCTAAGTAGAGAGGAGGGGCAGATTGCTTCACTAACAGTTAGTTCTTGGTTGAGTGTCTCATTTTGTCATGCATAATACAGCTAAGCATTCACCAAGAGATCATGAATGGAACAAAATTTCACAATTTTAGCGATTTTTTTTCTGGGCATGGCTCAGTCGTTGAACACTAGCGTTTCGCCAAACTCCGTTGGCTTCTTCAGGAGAAAAATTATGAATAAAATCCAAATGGATGTCGAATAATCTGTGGAAATTGCCTCTTCAAGTTCCGGTTTTTAAAAGAGTTTCATGGCGTCCTCACGGCTGTATCTGACGTGATCGCGTCATCGCGTAACCGCGTAATGACGCGACTGCGTCCACATCATCCACACTGATCCCTGTCTTTCTCGACATATATTCAATAAAGTTCATTCGAACAAGCGAAAAAAAAAAAAGTAACAGCGAAGGCGGACCTCCATTCCTCCTTCATTACAAGCCTTGTCTTGAGTAACCTCAGGGGAAACCGTAGTTAAAATAATTAAGAACTTGTTTTAAAATGTTATTGCTGGAAGAAAATGCACTTTACAAATTAATCGGTATAGGAAACAGTGCCTTAGAAAACTAGCTGGCAGAATTTATCACATAAACGCACCTTTGATTTTTAATGACATATAATTAATAACATCACCTCTACTCAAAGTGTTTCTCCATCATACCTCCAAACACTTTTCTGAGAAAATTACAAAGTTCCTTATGATGTAATTTAGATAAATTTCAGATACAGCTCAGACAGTATCCTAAATACAAATGAACGCGTACTACACTCTGGAATGTATCTTGTCATGACAGATCCCAATATTACACTGCGGGCACTGACAGGGGTGGTGTTATCATATAAGAAGATTAAAAGTCCTATGTAAAAAAAATCTATTTGAGCATAAAACAAAGTGCTGTATTCTGTACAGATTGGGCCCTTGTGAATATTTTTGATTAGCCCCCCAAAATTAACAGACGGCCCACTGAAAATACAACTGAACTAAAACAATCATTGGTTCTCAGGGACTTTTTTATATGACATGCAAACCATGTTCTGGTGGTTGAAGATACTTCCCCACACTGGTATATACCACATACCTCATACATTCATGCATAGATTTACACTCTTTAATACATGTATTGATAAACACATACACATCTTAATGAAGACAGGTATGCTCTGCATAGTCCCCAAATTGGTATATCATGGCTGTTGACCACCCTTGACAAATGCTGCTCTACATAATCCCAGAATGACCCTAGCTGATGGCTGCACGGGATTTGGCTAGTGGATTTAGGAGACATTTGAAAAACTGCTCTCAAATACCCTTCATACTTTGAGCTTTACCGCTTAGCAATAAATAGGCAGGACAGTCCCTTGCAAAGGGCAAAACAAAATGATCGCCACAGGCCCCACTCTTCCACTTGCCCTGCTCCCAAGCACCTTGGTAACCAATTACTTGACTCTGCAGTGAAGACGGGACGCTGGGCGAGGTTAGAAGATGTTAGGGAAAGCTTTGAGAGTGGGAGAAAGAGATAGTGAGGACGATGGCTGTGAGAAAAGGAGCGATAGAGGGAGAATAAGGGCTATGAGAACTGGAGAGAGAAATAAGGAGAATGAGGACTGTGAGAGTTGCGCTCGAGAGAAAGCTGTGAGAGTGTGAGAGAGAGGAAACAGAGAGGGAAAGCTGTGAGAGGGGGTGTGTGAGTGTATGTTTTGAGTATATGTCATTACCACGTGTGTAGGCATATGGTGTTATTGTGTATTTGTGTAGGATGTTATTGTGAATGTCAGTGTATGCTGCTAGCACGTGTATGGTGTAAGAGTGTTTGCATGCTATTATATTTTGTTGGAGTGTATGTGTTATGTATGTTGTGAGCGTGTGTATCTGCATTTGGTGTTAGAGTGTGCATATGTCAGTGTATGGTGTTGGCATGTGTGTTTATGCCATTGTATGGTGTTAGAGGGTCAGGAGTGAATCTAGGGTTAGGGGAGCCTGGGAGAGGGGAAGAGAAGGGGGAGAGAGAGTGTGTGTGTGTACGTTTATGGTGTTTAGAGTCAGTTGATGCATGTACGTGTATGGTGTTACAGTTACACAAGGAACTAGAAAACATACATTTTTAGGATATACTTATTAGCTAACTTATAATCATATCTTAAATTAATATGAGCTGAAAATAGTAAAAATGATTTACAATATAATAATGACTAATAAATAAGATCAAAAACTAGTTTTGCATAGGTTTGCATATTATTTGTAATAGTATATCTTTTTCCCAGCCTAATTACTTGCCGAAGTATGATAAATACATGTGTTATTAAAAAATATATTGGATATATATTAGATCTTTAAGTATAAATGTAAATTAGAAACAAGAGATCTGCATGTTCAAAACAAAACAACTCATTACTAAAGGATGAATAAATACAGCTTGTTACATACAAAAATATGTGACCAAATCCTGTGGTGATTAATATATTTCTGAAAATCTGGAAAAGCATACCATTTGTAATTGTATTGTTCTGTTGTTCTTATCCTTATCCGCTGCTCTTTAAACACTAAACACCTTTATTGTTCATTTTGGGTGGGTTCAGCAGCGCTGATATTCTAAAGGGTCAAGCCAGGTTGATTATCGTATTGTCAAATAGTATACTGGCGGTTTTAATGTTATTGGCAATTCTCCCTGTCACCCTATATGAATTAGGGCTACGGAATCTGCTGGCCCTCGATAAATAAACGTAATGTGATAATTACGTTGATTTTAGGAAAATATGTCAAGGTCTGTAATTCAATGACATCACTGTTTTCCCTGCCCTGCAGTGTAACGAGATATTCGTCTGCATTAAAAATATTTGTTGCCTGTGATATCACACTATTTAAACACAAAATGTGAGTGATGTAAACAATAAGGTCACCTTGTATATTGTCTTTTAGAAAATCATCCTGCATCCTAAATTAGTACTTAATGCTGCAAAGGCACAAAAACCGCTAAAACCGCTAAACCGCTAACTCACCTTGCCCCCCCTTTCCTCATCAACTCGCAGAAAGCGCCCCCCCCGTTTAAGTCCGCTATTTCAGCCCTGATGTCTACCTTGCTGCATTCCTTCCCCTGGTACATGGCTATTAATATTTACTAGATCATGCATTTTATAAGCATTTTTTTGGTATATGTGGATGGGTATATGTAACTGAAAATGTCTGGAAAGACAAGAATGGAAGAAACCATGCCTATTGTGTATTCCCTTCATTCTAAAAATACCTGTTTTGATGTCTAAATTTATAATATCACCATTTACCTGTGTGTTTATTTCCTATCATACAGTGATATATTTAGGCTAGGGCTGCCCTTTGTACAGCCCTATAGTCAGGGCTGGTCCTACAATGGAGCAGAGTGGGGCACTTTTGAAGAGGCGGCACTTTGCCGCCCCCAGCGTTTTTTTTTTTTGTAATGTAGCAGAGAGAGGGCGCCGAGTGGTTTTCGTTTACCAAGTTGTCAGTACCCGCTCGGCGCCTCTCTCCTCTGCGAGCCCTCTAGCTCGGTCTCGGTGCCAGCTTGTAATGCTGAGCGCCGGAAGTGATGTCAATTTCCGGCGCTCAGCATTACAAGCCGGCACCGTGGCAGAGCAGGGAGACTCGCCGCAGGACTGTTTAAAACTAAGTACAAAGGGGGGGATAGGGTAGATAATAGGGAGGGAGGGTAGTTAATGGTGTTGGCGAAGTTTAAAATGCCGCCCCCCCTGCCGACGCCAGGCGGCATTATGTCTTGGGCCGGCCCTGCCTATAGTACCCATAAGTTGACTCCACACTGATGTCCTTTCTATTGACAGTGGGCATGTTATGTTATGACAGTGGGCATCTTAATGCTCGATGCAGGGTGCCTACCTACTGGAATCTATGTAGGCTATGTCAGCTTTGCACGGGGTTTCCATATTGTATCTGGCTTGGTTATATCGGATCTGATTTCTGATCTGCCTAACTGCCAGATTGAGTAAGCAGGGTATAGAGGAGCCTGATCACCCAGCAGAGTGACTGGCCCCTGGGGCTTCTATCCCCTAGGACCTGGGGCCCGAGGCCAGAGTAAATCAGTGCTGTTGCATATGCGGACAAGATATACACACACAAATACAATGTTTCACAATATGAAGTTGTGTTTGGTTAACCTGATTTCAGATCCAGTTCTAGAATCAAAAGCCCATGTAATAGGATGGTTATTTTTTTATTGAATCAACTAATCCTATACATTTTAACACCTTTAAAAAACATCTGTTTTGGATGAAATATCATATTCTAAATATTTGGCAGTAAAGACACTCAAGTATTTTTAGGAAATCTTTATGTACAGACTCCAAGTGTGGCATGATTTTAAATTCTTCTCATGAGCGATCTGAATCCTCTTCTTCTCTTCTTGATTTTCTCTTATTGTGTGATAGTATGTTTCCCGTATTTATTGGCAGGGTTATTAGATGCGAAAGTCTGAAAAATTCTGTTCCATAATGATTAATATATTCTATTAAACATGGTTTGGTGATGATGCGTTTTTAAGCTCTTTATAGTTTTACTTCCGTTTCTTTTCCCACTCACTGGGTGGGATAAGAATACCAGAATATTAAAACAATATAATACAGCAAAAGCATAAATTATATTTAATAGAAATTTTAAGAGTGTATTTTTTTTATTTTATTTTTTTTAAAAGATATAGGTATAGTTAATAAAAGCAACATAAAGTGGTGTCTCACTGGGATTGGACCTTGCCTTTTAACGAATCCCTTTTGGAAATTATTTCTTTAAGACATAGTTTTAAGTTGTATAAAATTAATTTTTGAAGTAGTAAGAAGACCAGGTGGTCATGAAATGACCCTTATATATTTTGCAAACTTTCATAACAGTTTCAGAAATATACAGCATGAAACTATGTATTACATTTTTTTTCATTTTATACATAATGTAGTATAGTGTTTAATCACACCATGCTGGTACAAGGTCCATAAAAACGGAAAATGTTAAAGTGTGTTATTATCTATATTTCATTTAAATTTAATGACACATTTTGGTTCCGGATTAAACCAACATGCCATATTACATGGTTTGGCAAAATAACAGCTACATAATTAGAAGAATTGTCAATGATACATTGTGTTAATTGCTTCGAATGGAAACTTAGACATTATTACAAAAATTATATTAAAGAAAATTATATTTTGTGAACCATCACATTTTCAGTGAGAACATTACCATTTGTTCAAGCTCCAAGGATCCTTTTCTAAATCATAAATTGACACCCAACACTATACTTGTAGGTGTTAATCAGCTTAGGTATTCACTAAAGGAACTGCAGTTGACAGACCCTATCTAAGACTCTTTCCAGAACATGGTAAGGAACAACATGTCTTCCCTCAAGCTTAGATGAAAACTTGATGAATGAGCTTCTAAACTATTAAGATAAAAAAACAAACAGGAAGAGTTCAAGGCAGGTGGCCAATAGATCAGCCATTGGTTCAAGATGAGTACATATAAACATCAGAACACTTGCTAGATATACATAGAATGTAATTGGGATGAGAGGTATTTAGTCACAGAGATCTCAATGCAAGGGTTTCATATTTCTGCTATATAAGAAGTTGTTGTTAAACTTAATTTGACAAACTTGTGTGACATTCCTGTATATAACAAATAAAGTGTGGTGCTTGAAGAGAGTGGTGCATGTGGTTCAAAGGGCTTGCAGTACACATTCATGGAGGGGGGGGGCAGCAGCCAACTCTTGGCACAAGGGATAAAATCCAAGTGGCCTAGCGGTATGGTGGACAAAATTCTTCTATCACATTCAACACACATTCACACAAAGTAAAATCAAAGCCCATGAGTGAAAAATCCATTCATTGTATAACTGCTACCAAAAATCTTTGCATCATAGGAGTCTTGGTGACAACCATAATTAAAATAAATAATAAGGCTTAAGGCTATAAGGCCTAAATCTACCAATGAAAACAGCACAGGGGCAAATATTCCAGATTGATATTATCGTAATTTGTAAACATATAATACAGTAAGTAATAGAGAGACAATGTTACCCTTTACTATTTTGCTCCAACTGGGTACTTTTGAGTAAGATGATCAATTCCCTTGCTTTGCTTTCAAAATCCTCTGCACATGCCTCTAGATCTCAAGGGGACAGAGTTTCTCGTAACACAGTTCCTGTGAGAAGCGGTGATATATAGGAAGCGTCTTGGTTCCAATATTTGAACTGTTATTACATTTTCTTCCAAACTCATTTGTGAATTCCCAGGCAATGAAAGCTAATGACAGTTGCACTGTAATTATTGTCGTAACCCTGTACTTTCTTAACAAAGGACTAAGTCATTTGTCTACGTTAACCAAATACAAACAGAAGAAAGAAAAAATTGTGCTGTACGGGATAACTGAATAATTCAACAAAGTAATTTAATTGCTCTAAGCATAAGATAAAATTTTCTAATTTCCTGCTTATTGTGTTACTGAAATGCAATATAAAAATAAATCTTTTAATCTGTATCAGTTTTTGATTTATGTCTTTTCCTACCTCATTAATTGCTTACACAAAAGCTTTGTAAAAATGTCTAATCCCACAAATGGAATATTAAGACTGCATAATGCAGGCAGGATTATATTTATCAATGTGCCATGTTTTTGTTCAAGATATTGGCTATGTTTTGGATCACATGTTCCTTCCTTTATTAACCCGTCATAGTGATCCTCATTCTTTACTTGCTAGTGCTAAAGCTACATTTGTAATCATTTTATGAAAGAAACCCGATTTTATTGAAAAAGTGAATTTGCAATATACGATACAAATGTAAATATAATTACCATGGTATTCTAGAAAGAATATATCTGATGTATTTTGACTATTTGAATATTTAAGTAAAAACTCTTTGAAAAAGAAGGATAAGTTTGGCTGTAGCCACGCTGCATAACTTTACAAATAATGAAGTTATCATGCATTTGGCTGGACTGTCTGTGGACTGCACACACAGGACCTGACTGGGGAAGAAAAATGGCAATCGCGCTTTAAGGCCAACAGCCTCTAAATTACATATGCCATCTGCATGTATCCACTGAAGCAACAGTAAAACTAAGTGGGCACCATCGACCACCGGCCCACCAGGCATTTGCAATCTTTGCCAGTTGGCCATTCCGGGCTTGCAAACATACCATGAATCAAATTAACAGTTCTTCATATGCCTGCAATGAATTCTAGAGGTGTCTTGCCTGTGGTGACAAATGTCCAGTCCCGCTAATGGGAGGAACATTGAACATTTGCCCCTTCTTTTATATTTTGATGAATTTGTTAATGTTTGAGAAATGATGCACTTTGTGTCTTTACAAGAATGGATGTTTCTTGGTGGTGACAGGTGTCTGCCAGGTCACCGAGGACATCTACACAATGGTTCCTGTCCTATGGATGCCTATGGGGTCAGATGCCAACATTAATTTGTCCACTACAGCTTGGCACACGTTAGAGAAATTTAGGATGTGCATAAACATAGACTAAGTACATTTTTTTCATGTTATTATCCTCTTAGAAGGGAGCACACATTTCAGTTCTAGTTCCCTTTGAATTGATGCTCCTTCCCCTTGAGCCAAGCAAGGCATCTTGGGAGAGCCCGGTCCAAATTCATACTAGTCCAACCAGTCAAGCGTTATTTATGTTAGCTCATAACCACTGCCAATGACCTTGATCTTCCCATTCTAAAAATAAAGAACTTTATAAAGCTTTTAATATTATTGATGCACAGAATTAACAACAAGGCTGGTTGATTTCACCATGAAGTAGGAATATATAATGGAAATCAGATCTTGTAATTGTGCCAACAATTAAAAAATGCTTGGCATAACTAGTACATTTTCAATACCTTAAGCATTCTTTAAGATTAAGAGTTAATGTTTCCACTGTTTAGTTTGATTGAGGATCAAGTAATCAACCAGCTATGCCGAGATACTGTAATTGCTGTCAACGCCAGTCTCTAGGGTAACTGTGAAGAAAGTTCATGGTTATTGTTGGAAGCAGTTTCAGGTCTGAATTGGGAAATCCTTTTATTCTAAGAATGGAATTCAGTTTGTCTTTCTTACTTCCTGAGGGATTGACGTTCATGACTAGGTCATCAAAAAGCTGTCAGCAATGACCTTTAAAGGAACACTATTGTCGATTGGTCAGGAAAGTACACATTAGCAAGAGGTATGCAAAGCTGAAATGAGTTTCATTCAAATAATGTTTCATCTGAAAACACGCACTGCATTCAGTTAGAACATACTAATCAACGAATGTGATGAACTAACAAAGAGATTTTTTTTCCAATAACTAACAAGACAATGAGAAAAAAAAACACTTATGGACATAGTTGAAGGATTATATGGCTGCATTTTTGAAATTATTTGAGGTTTTGAAGAATCCTGGACCACACAGAGTGCTTCATTCTATTTAGGTCATTTAATTCAATGTATCAGATGATTACAGTGGCAATATATTTATTATAGAATTGTAACCTTGTTATATTAAAATATTTGTCTTTTAAATGTACATTTAAATGTTTCTACTTCTGCATATCCGACAATGTTTTAATTGAAGAAGGAGATTGAGAAGACAGATGAACAAGGGACAGACAGATGGAAGGTATGTAGAATGTATTGAGAAAGCACTGGCAATGCCTGGCAGTCAGCTGTTGGCTACTATTTCCATAATGATGAGAAGGCAGCTGGAGTATAGGGTTGAATTTGCATTGCCTACTGAGTGTTAGTTATTAGAGTAGAGTCATGATGGACATTGTATATTTAAAAATAGGTGGAGGAGTAGTTACAGTGGGTAGGGGGAATACGCATAAATGGTAATATGGTATTGTTTGGCAAGTCGACCAGGTAGCAAAGCATAAAGCAGGTCAAGAAAATGTATCTTACTCCTCTTTTTTCTTTCCTATTCCCTGCCTATGAAGCCTTTAATTTGATTTCTAATTTGGTTTAAGTTTTTTAGACTATAGAATGGACACGTTTGCACATCAAGCACTGAGGGGCATGTCTGTGGTCATATTGATACATCATTTTAGTCTCAAGCTTAATAACGATAGTGGATAAAGGTGTATGGAGAATAAGTGGGATGTAAGGGAGTAATGAGTATACTCCGGTAGAAAACATGAAACTTAATCAAAGGCAGGGATGTGTTCAAGTTGGAACCAAAGTAAAACTGGCACAATTTGAGAACTCTATCAAGTAAATTATCTCACAATGTTGGTTATCCATGATACTCAAATTAGCAAGTAGTTGCTTTTAATGATCAAGACACCATTTCTATAAACATGTTGCAATTAACGAACATGTATATCCCTCCCAGCTGTACTTACTGTATACTTTATGCATAAAATGCACAGTTTTCTTCTTGGATGTATGTGAATTGCCCAGATGAGCGTATAGGTGTGTATCATGCAATTGGTTTATTGCACTTTGGAGTGGTATATGAATTTTCATTTTCGTCTGCTTGAAATAGATGTCATCTGCAAACAAGTTGTTAACTGTAATTTTAACATTTGATGTTATCTATGTGTTGAAAATAACACCTACTTGCACCTTGAAAATGAAGTTGGTGAAAGGACACAAAACACCAATTTATCTGAAACCCCCCCATCTAATATTACACCAAGTACACCTCTCCTTACTTCTCTAGTACCAGTCTTGAAATTGCTCAGTGATGTGAACAGAAGGCACGGTACCTTTACTAATTAATGCTAAAAAGCAAGGTGGAAAATTGACACAAACGTGTCAAGTTAACATGCGCTTGTTGTGTTTGTTACATGGCTGTCAAAATAAATATCCAAAGTAATTTTGATGCCTTTACCCCTTGTACGCTACAAGAGTGTTGATCGGTCTTGCAAACGACTGAGATGCACAAAGTGTTAAAATAAAAGGTAAAAACAGGCTTTCATTGCGATGTCAGTAATATTTTTCCATCTTTCTTGTAATTAATTGGTAGCCTTTTATAGTCTGTGCTAAAATACATTCAACTCGTTGAATACTTTGCTAATTTTTAAATGGGCATTAGTCATACTCTCGTTTCATACATATATATTCTCTAATGCAACCCAGACATTATTTCTGCATAGTTTTTGTGTTTAAGATTTCCCGTAACTGTCGTCTGTAGAATTTAATTCAGCTCGCACAGCATCAATTAAAATCTGTGAATCCCTCTTAATCAAGTCTATCTGTCACAACTTTGCAGGATCGGCCTAATTTGAAAATGTCGGGGAGTGCTGACACAAACTGTTACTGAATGAAAATAAGTTACAAGTATAACATTTGGCCATTTGCAAAAAAAAATGTATTTTTTTTTAAATTTAGTATTGCGTAATAGGTAAGGTCGCATTTGCGTTAGTGTATTTAATCTATCTGTGATAAATGTTACAAAATGTATTGTTAATTTGCCTTGCTGAATCATCAACAGTGCAAAATCATCTTCATTTTCTACAAAAAATATATTTTTTATAATACAAAAGATTCTTAGCTCACATGTATGTATGTATGTTAGAGCGAGTATGTTAGCATGAGTGTGTATATGTTAACATGAGTGTGTATCTCTGTGTGTTAGCAAGTGTATGTATGTATGTGTAAGTGTATGAATTTGTATGTGTGTGTATGTGTTCAAGGAAGTGTGTTTGCATAAAAGTGTATGTTTAAATGTGTATGTTAGTATGTTTGTAAATGTGTGTACACATTAGTGTGTGTTAGCCTAAGTGTGCATTTGTGTGTAAAAACATGTGTCAATGCTTATGTTAGTTACTGGGATTGGGGTTGGGACCAATGGGCCACTTCGCCTTACCTGCTCCCTGGGCCAGAAGGTTCCAGCTTTACCCTGAGCCTCTTATATGCTAATGTGAAGGGTTGTTAGACACTAGCAGAGAGGATCCAACTCTACAGCATGTATGTAGATTAGCTGATTAGTCCAGTGCAGAGTTGGCTCCCCTCTCCTAGTGTCTATCTGCACTCAGACCAGGGCCAGACTGGCCTGATGGGAAACAGGGAGATTCCCCAGTGGGCCAGGCCGACTGAGGGCCATCTAAGCAGCACTGGAGCTGCACAGATGTCTAATGAGGGCCTGCAGGTTACGGCTGTGGAGCTCACTCTTTTCCTGCACAGGTCCCTGCTTCTCCTGCGACACGGAAAAAAGGCCTTAACACAGTTCACAGGCTGCACAGGCGTCAGCTGTGGGCCCATGTTAGACGGCCGCGGTGCTGCATAGACATCAACGAGGCCCCTGTGCTGCTCAGCAGGCCCCCGGACCAGTGAAATCTGCATATGAGGTAAGGGGGTCCGGAAGAGAGTATAAACTTCCTTTATTTGGAGATTTGGAGGCTGACATTGTTGTTATGACAATGCTAATGAAGTATGTTGGTCTACAGATTTTCCTTAGCGTGTACAGCTGGGTAATTGAAGCTGAGCCATTCTGTTGTTTAACGCAAGGCAGTATGATAAGGAATCTCAGGGTGTTTGTCTAGTAGATTGGGCTAAAGTAGTGGAGCTAGAATACATATCAATTACTAATGTGCAGCTGTTTTTTAATAAAGAAAACAACAAATTATTTTTTTTAAAAATTACTTTTCATCTGATACAGGCGTTCCTATAAAGTATCTGGGATTGCATAAGAAAAGACTTCCAAATGAATAGTAAGTCTCTTACTCGTGTAGAAACATTAACCATGGTGAACCCCAGCCGCAACATTTCCCCTCCGGTAGCAAATCAAACAAAAGTAGAGTTTCTGAGCAGATACGCAGCGCACTCCAATATAAGAAGTAGAAAAGAACCTCATTTGGGTTTAGTCAGGGTTTTGAATCACAAACCATACATTCGCCACCACTGTTAACAGCATTTACATTTTAGCTGTTTGAATGAATTGTGTCCCCAATATCTTGTTTCAGTCTTTACTCGATGGCTGGTCTGTCTTTAGGTGTGAACATTGAGGAGTGGCTTTGTCCAAGTAAAACAAACATTAGGTGACATGGGACTTTAATCAACACGTGGCAGAGTTAGACAACTGGTAGTTCCTGAGTTGTTTCTGATAAACCACAGTGTTCTACACTAAATTGCCTACGGAGTACACAGTTTCATATTGAGCATTTCTTGTGTACTCTTTCAGTGTCTCATCTGCAATACATTAGTACAGAAGAAAGGTTCTCTGAATGACTTCTAAAATAAATGTACAATGAGTTTATTCCATAATTGTTCATAGATTATGTTGGGCCTTGTCTTGAAGAACCTGGATCAATCGTTCAGAATTTCCGGGTTAATTGCTGTAGATTGTGTTGATTCTATAACTCATATACACCTTACTGTACCTGTTGCTGTCCAAGTAGAATAAGGCATTCAGGGAGTTGCTATAAAATAGTTTAAAACATTGATTGGAATATAACATAATCAAAAACAGTGACAATACAAGATTTCATTTTTTTAAAAAATAAAAATGGCGTAGGGCGATGAGAGGTAATCCTTTTGCAAATATTTAAATTTGTTTCCTACATTTATTTTTTTCACTTTTTGTTCATACAAAATCTGAGCACTGTAACACGTTTCCATACACATTTAACTAAATTTCTGTTCCAAAGCACTTTACTTTCCTAAATTCATTTGTTCCCCTTAAACGCCTCTTCTTAATATAAAACTCGCGCATTGTAACAATGGTTCATACAAATTTAAATAAACCCCAGTTTCGCAGCAGATGTTAATTTGTGTCAATACATTTTTTTTAAAATGAATTCTACGTCGCTGAAAATTAAAATACCCCTTGGCGCTTTCGACCATGTACAGTCTCAACGTTCTAAACACCGATCTGGGTTCTACAAACAATCTACGTCTAACTAGACAACATCGTCGAATCCATTTCTCTTCTTTTACGGCTCAGTTTCCAATCATACACTACATAAACAGAATCTTGCTCTCTTAAGCCTTAATGGAGTCTTAATGAGGGCCTCTGACGCATTAATGAGATTCAGCTGAATTCAATCACGGGCAAAGTTTAACTATATGTTAGCTCTCCTGCTGGCTGGACCCTCATTTGACATCTTGTCAGCTGCTAATATAATATGCCCACGTAGCCATCAGGCATATGAGGCTCATTGAAGGGGGCTAATGAATGCATACATAACATTCTGATTGTAAACTGTTGCAACACCGTGTAGGCGCTGAATAATTTAGTTTTGCCTCCTTTACAAATTCTATGGGAAGCAATAAATATTTTATTTCTTGCACATTTGACTTAAGTTGCTTATGTGCACATGTTTAGTATTATTTAAAGCTGTCTGTGTGAATGATGGTTAAAGCAAGAGAAACTGACTCGAGGGAAGATAACTACCGATACATAGAGTTTTGGAAGATGGATCTATTTAATGCAACATGCCAATTATGTCCTGTACTGGCAACGAAAGTTCACACTGATTTATGCTACGTTCTGCCCATAGTCATCTGTTACGTTAAATTAGATGTATTTTGTATACTCAGAAACCATGTGACAATGTGACTTGACTGGAAATCTTAATTATATGCTCAGACCACGTGTTAAAGGAATAAATCTCAATGCAGGAGGTAATTCTGGTACAGAATGTGCATCAATCTTTTGCATTCAGAGGTACACTGGATGCCGGGGTGATGGTTTACAATAAAATTTACCAGATCAACAGATGTTGGCCATCACTTGTCGTTGCGCTTTGATATTGCAGGGGTTGTATGTTGTGAGGTATACTGAGAAGCATGCATAATCATTTATATTGAAAGCTTGTTTGAGCAGGGCCCTCACTAACTTGTGTTTCTGTAAGTCCAAGTTGTTATGTGATATACTACTTGTTATGTCCTGTTTACCTATAGTACAGCATTGCTGAATGTGATGGATCTTTATAAATCAATAAATAATAAGATGCAAGGAAAGACATTGGTGTTTGTCAACTGTGACCCATACCAGCAATCCTACAGAAAATCAGCAGTTATTGGATATCAAAACAGAGAAAACAGACTAACAAACTGAATATTTGTTGCCTAGCTGTAGTGGGGCTCCCTGTTGACCGCTAAGTCTGGGCACAAGTCTTGCATGTTTAAGGAAGAAAGCCTCATGTTTACACCTAAATGCAATGGCTTCTACTGAAAGGCTTCTGGTTGGCCTGTGACCACTATTTGTACACATTTATATACATTCCCCTAATATATTAAAATTTTCACAAACAAAGCTATACTAGCAATACAGGCTACAATGGTACTTCCAAGGAAAAGGCTTTTGGTTTCCGTTTTTTAAAATTGGATACATTACTTGCAAGGGAACCTGAAACTTTTTAAAAAGCTGATACATTCTACCTGTCCCTATGGCTCGCCACATGTTCATGATGACTGATGGCATGATTCTCTGTCATTTGCCTTGAAGTGGCAATCAATATAAAAAAAGGCATTCTCAGAGCTGTCAGCAGATTAAAGACATATTTGTTTTTGAATACCAGCTTCTCTCCAGATTTGGATTCAGGGTTATGGTGTCACTTGATGAAGAACACAATGTGGGAGACCTAAATTCTTGTAGTATGTCCACCAGATAAGGCTCCACTAAAATACACAGATTCAGCTGCAAACACAGTTTATTATCATTGCCTTGAAACTGGATGTCAGAATGTGCATGAACCTGAATTGTGCCACTTTTTCAATTGATCTACTTGTCTTGAAGTACCTAGGTGACATTGTCAACTCTGCCCCAAAGTGTTAGCCAACTTAGTAGTAGTCATTCATAACTTCACAGAGGATAACATCAGAACAGCCAATGCAGACACAAAGTGTGTTGACATTAGTTATGCTCTGTGTGATAACCAAAAGAAAGGTCAAGGGTAACTAGTTAAGTGGAGTGGTTCTCTCATCAGACTTTGAGGACTTCATTGACCACTTTGATTAGTTATGGTTTACTAACCCAGAAGACAAGTATCACGTATTAGGACAGGTAGATGAGGAAGCCGAGACATCTGTAGTCAAAGAAGTGACCGGGCACAAATGTTTGTTTCTGTTGTTTTTCATAAAAATAGTTAGAATTACAACATTCACCATTTCTAATTGGTCTTGTTATAGGCGTCACATATAATATATACTAAAGTGAAAGATGTGTAATATGTAGTATATAGTGTGGGTATTAATACTGATTTAATTATAATTAATTGTTGAAAAAATATTTTTGGTCAGCTGTTCAGGGCAGCTTCTCTTTAAAATGTTCTAATGTGCAATAAGGAAAATGATCAAGATTCTATATTGAAGTGATTAGCAATGAGAGACAAAGACATAACCTGGCAGACATGCCATTAAAAGCAAAATTTAGTGGACCAATACATTTTTCATAGCAATGGGTTACTGTGGTAATGATTATTTAACCTGCCGAGCGTTGGGTTAAGTGTGTATGACTATGTAAAGTGTAGTGCTTTATGGAAGAGATTATGATAACTGATATTTTTTTAAGAATCTTGAATGAAAAACTGTCATTCAAAGCTATACAGAGTAGTAGCCATCCTGGCACCAAATTACAAAGCCTTCAGGCTTCACTGGAATTGAAATTTAAACTGCTCCGTAAACTTTAAGCATTTTCCTGCCTCATTTATTTCTGCATAAATATTTTTATAAAGCATGCTTCGTATATAGCAACTTTTATCAGTGCGTCATTATTAAAGGTGCTGTCCCAAGGAAATAAACCCTTGGCGAACTGTAATTTTCACTCACTTAAAACAACAAAAAAACTTTTAAAAGGCATTTTTAATTTATATAGCAATGAATTATGGTCACATGACAAATATTTTCAGAAAAAATGTGAATGTAGACTAACGGAAAAAAAAAAATGAGTTGGGACATCCGGTTACTGTGCTGCTTTCACACAGGTACTGTGCAGAAATTATCACTTTAATTTGATTTAATTTAATTTGATTAAAATCTGTGAGCCCTCAAATTTGTGAATCAGCTCAGCCGATATCCATATAGATCATTGCCATACGTTATCATTGTCCTACATTACCATCCTCATCTTTACATCACAGTAACATTTAAACAGTTATTGTAACCCGTAAAATAATACACGTATAGTACAATTATTAAAAAATATGTACATTTAAGTAATTAACAAGTAGCTTATATATGGTCCTTGTTTTTCAGCAAAAGCAAGGCAACAAAAAATCCATACAGCATATTAAGAACACATCATTTTTTTAAATGTCATTTGAAAAATCAGACACCATGTTTAATCAGTCCGCCGTTTTTTTAAAACAGAAAATAAATAAATATAATGTTTAAGTATGAAAAACATTAAAGAAATTGTGTATGAAAATTCACGACCTAAACATTCTTCCAGGGTCAAGCAATTTATCAAATTCTCCCACTCTCTGGTTTCAATTACACAGCTATTGTAGTAAGAACTTATTTTAGCAGGTTCATTTGCCTCAGTGGGGAATACAGGACTTTGGCCTAATGCTTCACCTTTAGTGCAGACCGTTTGTGCCTTAGAACAAATACCAATCATCACTCTTTGAGGAAAAAAAAAAATCCCGTGTTGCATCGGCCTATTGGATTGGAGATTCTGTCAAGGTAAATGGTTGTCGGCAATGACTGTGGTAGAGTGGCGATAAATCCCATTTTATTGCTGAAAAATTCCAGCTTCTCTCCATGCCTGACAGCTCCCTTCATTCTCATACCCATTTGGACAATTTCTGCACAATGTCCATCTGGTTCTCATTACCTTTCAACGTGCCTCTGCCTGATTCAGAAAAAGCACAGGTCAGAACCAGGGGACAGAAACCAAGGTGATGGACAAAACAGAAGGAGAAATAAGACCTCTGATTTAATCACAGATTGCTGCTGAATGTATATGTACGCCGTCTATGCTCAGTGAGAATATTGAGTTTGCCGCTACTCATTTATTTCAGAACTCATTAGCAATGTATTCGCTTATGTGTTGTTGCAATATTAACAACATATTAACAACATACAAACAATCAATTAAAAATACACAAGGAAAATGTATTTTAGGTTTATTAGCCGGCATTTAATTAAATTATGTTAATGTCAAAGACAATATGAATATCTATCTATCTACCGTGTGTGAGTATATATATATATATATATATATCACACACACACACACACGCATACTGCATATAGATATAGATATCATGTAGGTGCGTTGTACTAGAAATTCCAATAACTTTAATATCCTTTGGACTCCGCTGGCAATAATAATTCAATCAAGGTTTCTAATTATTGACACGGCAATGAATGATTGTTTTTGGGTCCGTCAGGCCTTCAACTCAATGAGAAATGCCACAGAAGCTTAAAATATTGCACTAGTGAAAGAGATATTGACATAATACTAGCTTTCATGGAATTACTCCACCGAACACATAATGAAGCACCTTCTCAATTCCCTGAATAGACAAAACTTAATGTATCTCAGCTCGCATTTAAGTGCATTTTGTTATTCAAATTGTATTTATTGTTTCAATGGGCTTTAATAATCTTTAGATATTAGCACAATAATCTTTAGATATTTAACACAAAATACCATGATTAGTATTATTATCGCCATTTCGATAAAAAGCAGAAACCACATTTTGCAATGTTCTTCACTAAAATATTCATGGAAAAGGGTAAACCATTGTTATTTTTTTTGTGAAATTTGAAGTATTTCCATTAAAATGGGAAATTAATACCTTGAACATTAGAATATTGTTTTATCCATAGACTGCAACAAATAGTTAAATGACAAATGTGGCTGTAGGGACCTACAGAGACATGGCTAATTAAACTTATATATTCCTAATCAAATTTTATCTGAGGAGTCAGACTGTCTGCACATTCTGCATGTCACTAGTGTTTGTATGTTATGTAATTGAATCATTGATAAAGTACCATCCTATTCCCTAGAGTTATACACAACATGACGCTTTTGGCCAAACTAGTAGTTTACATTTTCCAATATGGGGGCTACATTATAGGTTCCTATCACACATTATGTTCGATGTAAATTTTAAGACTATACGGGCTAACCTAAGGGTACGGGTTATACCATTCCAGATCATTTTGAGGCTTTATCATGAACATTTTAGTATACAATTAAAGTAATTAAAATGTTTCTTCTGGATTCTTTACACCTTTAAAGCAAAGACAACTTCCTAAGCTAGCTATTTGACGAATATGTTTTATGTGCGTGAGCTCAGTATCTTGAGGTATGAGGTCATAGAAAAGAATTAGAGGTTAGATCTGACATTGGAACATGGACCAAGGCAGGTTCTAAGACACCAGAAAGATGCTAACCAGTTTGGGAAAATAAGGTAAGCACACTCTTTAAAATAAATAACATTTAAAACACCCCTGTAAAATCAGGCTAGAAGAATGGAGGTATATTATCATTTTTGATGGCTTTTTAATTGTATTAGTAATTTTGATCAATATTTGATGAAAACCCAATAATCGTGTCATTTTCCATATGTATATTTGTCACTTCACTTATTTTGCTTAAAACAGAAATGGACAGTGAAATCTTAGATTTTGCATTATCATGTAGAGAAAATAACAGGTTATAAATAATTAAAGCAACATATTTCACAAGAATTATTGATTGACTTTTGTCTTTTTTTAAAAATCAATCTGAAAAGCGTACAATACAAATAATTCTTTATCACGATAGCGTAATCAATCCTTAGACTAGAATATAAATCAAGGGTTTCATTAACTGCTGGTAGCTAGATTAAATTGCAACCCTGTCCATAATGTCGGTCTATGTGTATTCAAACTATATTAAAAACCATTAAATGGTTTTGTAATATCATTTACTTTTAGCTGTTAGTATAACGAATGGTACTGTTTTAGGAATCGATACACACATACTTGATAAATTCTGTTAATGTCACAATTTAGATTCCAATACAATATAAAACACCGAAACCGCGAGAGGCAGAGCCTCTTTAAAAGTTTAAAATGTTAATTATTCTGCAGTTCTGCACCATATATTTTGAGATGTTTGTTGCGAACTGATAAATGAAGCATCGGGCATTTATACGACGCTGAAAAACACCTTTTACAAATATAAATAGGTATTCATGTAGCAAGTAAAATTAATTAAAAGCGACCTGATGGGAATTATTAAATAGTCTAAAATAAAACACCAAAATATTTGTAATATTAACCAATTATATAATAAAATATTTTAAAACAAATGATTATATATACATATATATATTATATAATAAAATATTTGAAATCAAATGAATATATATATATATATATATATATATATATATATATATATATAAGAAATATGTATTATTCCCCATTGCAAAAAAAATCACAGAAATATTCTCAATCCTAGTAAATCATTTGTAAAGGGTTTGCAATGGTCTTTTTTTTACATTTACCAGTCAGATTACATTAAACTCACAACTTGATTCTATCAAATTAGCCAACTTGTTAACCACAAAAATTGATTTCACTCTTGGAATAACATTGGTCCTTTTCAGATATTAATGTTCTGTATTATAAAATATGATCTGTAATATTGCAAAAAAAAAAAAAAAGAAAAAAAAAAGAAAAAAAGCCTTTGCCTGTTTGTGTAAAGGGTTCTTGTATAGAGAATATCCCTCAAATTATGCAGAACATTAAACCTTGCCATGTAAGATGACAAGGTGCAGAAATGTTACTTCAATCCTTAGAGGATTTTCTGACAGTTTTTCTTACCATTCCCCCAGACTTATTTAGAGACGTAGCAGAGGCTCCAGCAGTTGGTATTGACACTGATGGGTATTTCAAAATGCTACATGGGGGAAAGGTTTGCTGCCACTCACTCTGTATACATTTAGTATTAAGTGAAAGTGGTGCTTGAAATGAAGATTTCATCTTAAATTGTCTTGACTTTAACCCTCTGAGGGGCAGACAAAAAAAAAACGACCGGGTTGCATATTGCATTGGAAACCCAATCTGAGTTTTATAAGATTAACCTAAATAAACAGTCAAACTGGGGAAAAAAGGAGAAAAAGAACTACTCCTCTGAGGCTTAATTTAGATTAAAAGTTAAAATGCAAGGGGCCTTGATATATGAATGTTGTATATTGTAAAATGTAGGCTTGTTTGTTCCATAGGGATCATTATGTCCCACCTACATAGATAAAAAGTCACACAAAGCCAACAACTGTTAGACGAGCAAACAACATTCAGTGGTAAATTGCTATCATTTTAGTAAGTAAGACAGCTACTTATTTATATATGGGTCTAAACCTTACTCGCAGTGTTTATTTTCAACAATAGCTGTCGTGAGACTTGATTAATTGTCAGATGTGGAATTTGAATAATTAGAAAAATGAGTTGTCTGGTTTCATTTTACTGGTTTAGATTAAGAGTGTGCTAAATCTCATTTTACCCGCTTTAAGCGTTTACTAAATTATGTTGTCTGCATTTAATCATTGCTCACAGTTTGCTTTGAAAGGGCATTAAATTGTATGGATTGGAATTAAATATATCAGTGCTGAAGTTGAATGTGCATCATTTGCCTACATTTATTGTGTCTACACGGAGATGAAATCATATGATGGTAACTACATTTTTAAAGTAACCATTGCAATTGACGTATATAGCGTTGGGGCTTAAAGTTATATATTATGTAAAGTGTTGATATATCTGTAGGAAATTGTATGAGCCAACGCTGTCACAACTAAGGCTAATTTGTATGGATGAATACACATGTTTTCCTACATCTAAACAATCTGTGCTTGGCATTAAAAGGGTGGACTTTTTCCTAGTATATACAACAAAATAAATACAAATTCATGTAGATAGCAGAAACCAAAACTTTTAGAATATAGTACATATTGTGATCTTAACCTACAAAATTATGAAACATTAAGGTTTTAGTTATTGAGAATAATTCTGGTGCAAAGTGGTTAAATGAAGCAATCAATATTCCATTGGTTGCTTTGGTAATTGCTATACTTTACACTGGAACGGCTCGTCATACGTAATGCTCATAGTATACTGAGTGAAGATACAAAGTAGCCAAGGAGGGGGAAGGATTCCCATACCATTGGTTACAGAGGTGTATACTAGCTTAGGGCAACAGGTACGGGGGATTGCTGTCTAGGTGGACTTTACTCTTCTGGGTCATCAGGCTTCCTCCTTCTCTCCATACAAGTGATATCTCTGATCTCCCCAAAAGGCCCATTTACACTATAAATGTCTGAGCTTAGCCAAAGCTGTCGCCATGGTATGCTGTACACTGGTGCTCGAGAGAGAGAGAGGATGGCAGCTACAGGGGTAGGTTCTGGCAAAAATGGAAGCAGTGCCCAGGGTCAAGCTGAAAGCAGCACCCAAGGCGTGATACACCACTGGTTAGGTTGCATCAATTTCATCTACTTTACCCACTATTGTCATACACTAATGCATGACACAGTCCAGGATGGTTAACAACTACTAATATTGAAATGTAACATGTCATAATATCATTTAACAGTTGAATAATAAATGATCATGGCTGACATCAGCAACCGCGAGACAGATACTTCTGTAGTAAGGTGTTTATTTGACTTTCTTTTTTTTGTTGGCAATGTCAGATGTATTATTATGATTAATTATTGTTTCATATAGCACCATCCTACTCTTCAGCGCTATATAATGGGTGTATATAACTGTAATGGCTTAATGGGACTATGACTTTTTAATAAACCATATTATTTTATTTAAATATTTACTAAAATCAAAGCATACACTGATTTCCTTTACAGATGACACTATCTAATGATCTTCTGGTTATTAGAGTTTAAAGATGGACAGGCAGCGTCACATGACACAATCCAATCACAGTCATTTGCAGAACATGGGGGCATTAAAAAGGCAAATTCTATCTCACATTTATCTATTTCTCCCTTTAAAGTTAATGTTACTATTTTAGATATTGACCCTTAAACTTTATGTTGCTTTATTATTCCAGACATCAATTTTGCAAAGCATACCTAGGATATATAGACGTTTACCTTCTCAGCATATTTAAATAATATAAAGTATACAATCTAACTTGTAGATCATCGAACTGGGAATTATTCCCCCCCAGAAATGGCTAAAAAATATAAAAAAAAATAAAAAACAATAGATTACACAAAATACAATCGATATTTTCATTATCTTGTTTATATTTGAAATAGAGTTATTATTATTAATATTATTATTATTATTATTAGCAGTAGTAGTATTATTGCAATTTATTATCATTTTATGTAGAGAAAAAAAAATCAATGAGCTTTTAGTAATTTTTTCTAAAATTAGTTTATTATTATTTATTTTATGAAGATACAAATAACTTAAAAAAAAATAAGTTTGTATATTATTTATTTTAGGAAGAGAAGAAATATTTAAATGCGCTTTTAGTCGACAGACAGACAGTGGAGTGATAAATCTGTTACAGTTTTACAGATCTCATATGGATGCTGTATTGTAGCCAAACTATCCCTTGAGCCAGCGAGAGGATGTGTAAGGATATGTATGCTCCTCCTCGCTTTGAACATTTTGCTGTCTTTGTCAAAGTGAATGACAACAATTTGGCCAACTCTGTCTGAGCCGCACTCAACAGTGACAGGCAAATTATCAGAGGGCCTGCACTCCTTATTATCAGAGGAGAAGTCATCAAGAGGACGGGTGGATGATCCCTCTCCCCTGTCACTATTTGTCAGTGGGACAAGGGCCACTGCTATGGGTAGCTGACAGGTAATTTCAACAATAACAATTACTCCTATTACTGGTGTCATAAACAATTCGCCTAAGGCATGACAATAGCAAAGCTTTATAATTCAATGCCATATAAATAAATGCCATCAGGTAACAAGTAATTTAGCTCCAATCAAGCTTTGCCCCTTACATTAATATTGTTATTGAAAGGAAATGGAAAATTGAAAAAAATGCAATATGTTAATAGATGAAGCGAAGCGGAAAGGCTACAAGCAAAAAAAAAAAATACATTAAACACCATCAATGGCGCGGTAATCATTTTTATATTTGCTGGGACCAGCAAACATTTGGTAAAGTGCGTGTATTCCTAGCGTCACATTGATTTAATATCCTAGGTCCACGTCAAATAACTACTCAGAATTGCTGGTCTGATAAACGGACGTTATCAAACAATATAAGGGGCTTACTTTTATATATATCTTTGTCATGCTCTTCCTTAACTTCCAGATTTGAGCACCTTCCGTGGATGAAAGCACATCAGTAAGAATATTAAGCATAGAATGTTACAATTAAATTAGTGTGGGGGGGGGGCTAACACACTGCTATCCGTTTGCTTGCTCTGTATAACACTCCACGCAACAAGACAATTCATTTTAAACAAGTTCAATTTCATGATCAGCCCAAATCGTAATTTTGCTATCGGTCCGGCAAGACAATATGCCATCAGTTTGACAGCAGTAAAAGAATGTGAAAATCTCTAATTAGGAGAACTAGAGAGCAATTAACGCATGTCAAATTTCACTTCATGAAGTGCCATTCTAATTTTCTCACTAAAAATGAATGGACTTTTTTTGTCTGCGTGTGTCCCCTCAAGGCAATGTTGATTCAAATCTGCTCAAGATGCAGTGTTGCAAAGCTAAGTGTCTTCTTGATTACTATCCGCCGCAGTACTAACTGCTTTCATCTTCAATGCCACCATGGATACTTTGTCAACAGTCAAATTACGCCACGCTGATAACAATGCAAAATGCTGCTTCTCAAAGAGAGCCTTTGTCATGCGAGGGGCTCTCGTAAAAACCTGTGATTTTGATGAAAAATACTGCCATCTAAGCCGACATTTCAGGTCTTACGTTTGCTGAAATGTATATTTTATTGATATTTTGTTTTGGTGGTTATGCATTATAGCGATGCAAAACAGAACAATTTTGACTGCTAAATATTTACAGCTTATCTGCTACTTGAAGGTATTTTGAAGAACACGTTTATTTTTCAGTCTTTTTTTTGTGGGAGGGCCCCACGCCACTTTGTTTATTAGGTGTTTTATACACTATCTTGCTGTTTTTTTCAAAACAACAAATATGAGAAATAAAAATACGCAATTGTACTTGTATAGGCAAGATAAAATAAGATTAACAAAAATTGATGAGTACCCAATGCTAGCCATCAAGTGGATGCCCTGGAATACCTTTCCCTAAATTTTAACTCTTTGAGTGACAATCCTCATAATTTATAGGGCTAATATATATATATATATATATATATATATATATATATTTCATAAACATAAAACAATTAATCATGTTCTCAATTATTAGTATCAGTATAATAATGGAGGTGGTCAGTCATATTCCTACATCATTTTTTAATTTAAAGACATTAACCTCTTGATGACTAGGTAGGTCTACAATGTGTTACACCTTAAGGAGTTCACAGTTCAATATATACTATGCATTCATTTTTGGCATTCAACGGGTTAACGTGGACTTGAAAAAAAAAGTGCTATAGATGTCATGTTACATACATGCTCGTGTTACCATTGCAATCATATAAACCTAAATCAGGGCACTAAATATATGATCGACCATATTATGTTTCTTGCGCACCACACATTGGCATGGAAATCTTTTGGGATCAGCCATAATGACAACTTTGACCAATCCATGTTATTGCAACGTTTTCTAATACACATTGTAAATGATGCTGTGAGTACAGACATTAACGGTATTATTTATTGCTGTTTATTTGTTTTTATTCATTTATCTGTTAAAAAAATAAAGCCATATGATAATACACACAAGTAAAAATACAAATAAATTTCACCTCTGAAAACTTGTACACTTAATTTTGGAACAATGCTGAATATCAACACTCATACATAATGATGACGTTTGCAGTATTATATCAGTGTCATCCCCCCTAGGTAAATTAACCCTAATATCACTATGAACAGATAACATTTGCTATTCTAGTAAAAATATGGGCGTGAAAGGCAGAATATTTTTGTACTGTTTTTCTGTACTATATTTATGCCACATAATACTATTGCACATATTTACAATTTGATTCGCTAATGCGGTTTCTGATTTTGCGCATGCAATTTTTAACCACACATATAAATATTTGTAAACAATATTTTCTCATTACTATAGCATCCATCTGCCATCATTTTTACATACTATTTATTCTTACAAAATCAAGGTTTGGTTCAAGTTGATTACCATATGTTTACATCAAGATAAAATAAACAGGTAGTAATAATAATAATAATAATATAGTCTTGTTTTGTTCTGTGTCAGATGAAATATTTCTACAGTTGTCTGATTTTTATATTTTTTAATACCTCAAAAGGCAGATGCATGAGAGCTCTGTATTCAAATAACAGAAAACATATTCAATTTTCCAAACAGAAGACAGTTCATTAAGCTACGCCACATCAAATAAAACTTTAATTTCTCCTGCATCAGAATCGCAATGAAAGCAATTGAGAAAGATGAGCCATATGGTACTTGTAACAGCAAACACATATTGCTTGGTTCCCTAAAGTTTCCTAATTCTGCTCCCCAGACCTGCATAATATAGATA
Organism: Spea bombifrons; assembly: GCF_027358695.1. Classification (NCBI taxonomy): domain Eukaryota; kingdom Metazoa; phylum Chordata; class Amphibia; order Anura; family Pelobatidae; genus Spea; species Spea bombifrons. The sequence goes on along the minus strand of NC_071089.1, from coordinate 19,983,437 downwards.
ATGTGCTCTGAGAGCAGAAAGCAGGAGCTGTCTGGTGTACACTTCTAATACTGTATTTAATGGGAAATAATGAATCATAAAGGCCTGGAGAAGACAGAGTTTGGTAGCCTAAATCTGAGCTATAATTTCATTGTTCTATGTAGAAGCTGCTGTTTCTCCTTCTCATTCAGCAGCAGTTCGGCATAATTACACTGCAATAAGCTCGAGACAGAAGAGAGAGCAGAACCGCAACCAGGTTCCTGCTACGATTTCCAAATGTTTCAATTCTCAAGTTAATGAGCTAAAACTGCTGTTAGGGCTGGATTTTTAATTCAACCGCATTAAATATTTGTTAAAATTAAATATTCTGTTCAGATTAAACACATTATAAATATATATATATATATATATATATATATATATATATATATTATATTTAGCTAAATAAACATTTTTTTTTCTACTTTACAATTGTATTCCACCCTCTATAATAAATATTAAACAAAGCAAATGCAACATAAATACAGTAACAGCCTGGATTTCCGAACCAGATGTTGTAATTAAAATTATATTTGAGAGCATTTTATCATTTTAAAAAAAAACAACTCATTTATCGAAAAACCTATAGCTTCGCAAAATAATTATTAGATTTTACAATAGTGTTTTTAAAATAAAACTAAATAATTTAAAGTGATGTCATAGATTTCTTTCTCTATTTCATAATCTGTACTAGGTCTATAACATTGGCACGGAGAAATATATTTTGTTCTCTGTATGCTTACCTGCCTTGTTAAATATTTTAGCTACAGGCTTTCGTTTTTTATCCTATAGAAAAAAAGGTTAGTTTGGCAGTGATTACTATTTGTTTCTGCAAAAAAAAAAGGTTATAGTCTTGTTCTATTTCTTTAGTTCATTTTTAGAAATATTTTAAGGATAACTTCACGAAGAAAAAATTTGTTAAATAGCCCCTCCTCACTGCTAAAATTAACCCTTCGTGTACTAGAGAGGAACCACATAAATCCTGCGGCACTTTGTATCTCATCTGCATTACTTCTTTTTTTTAACATTGTAAATGTCTATTAAAAGGCATGCACATTTTTTTCTGAAAACCAAAAATATATATCCTAAACAAACTCATTTTATAGAATTTTTCATTTCCAAAGAGCAAATATGAAAATGAACCAAAAATGTGAAAACAACAAAAAAAAAAGTCTTAAATCAGCGTATAGAAAAGCAAGTTTATTAGATTCAATGAATGCTCTAAAACAAATGTTTAAGCAGAATTCTGAAACAGAGCAGAATACCCCTGCTTGCTCTGATGGGTTACATTGACACTGGTCTATTGCAATGTAAAACATGCTGCAGGATAAAAAGGTGCTTTTTTGTTACCATTTTATCAAAGCTGTTGTTCATCTTCTAGCTGCAGGCAGCATTTTGTTGGGAATTGCAGATATTTCTCTGTCCAGAATCCTTTGTTTGTGCATCTCATTTGCATACATTAATCTCCAGCTGAGGGTGCTTTCAGCTTATTAAGGCCTCCCATCACAATATTTCATAAGCCAGCTGCTTGGAAGGATTTCACCTGTGGCGAGTGAGAAAAGAAGGGTGAAAAACCAAATTCTTCATAAAAAAAAAGGAAATCTTGACTTTCTTCCCCTTTAGATGGGCACCATTTGTGTTAAACAGGCTCTTGTCATGATATATGCTAGTAGGAGTCAAGGGTTAAAGTTGATCTGAAGGTCAGCAGTAAAACAACAGACAAACTGGTTCCTTAGCTGTCAGATGGAGCAGTGGTACAACCAGGTCTTGATCTTTTTTTTCAGCTTCTAATAAATGGGCTGAATCTGTGTGCAGCGCCTGGCCCTCTTTCAGTCTGCCCTGAAAAAAAAAAATATATAAACAATATCAATATCCTTATCAACAGGGAACAGGAAGAAATGGGCCTATCGTCGGTGCCAGGGCATGTTCTCTATTGTATCAAAAGTGGGAATTAATTTCACTAATTTATTTAAGATACGTCAACTCTCTGACTAAACCTGTTTTCGCATCAAGATATATAAAAACTTTTATGGCTCGTAAAATAGACCTATTCGTCTCAATGTTCCGAGCGTTGTCTTTCTTTGGCAGGCACGTTTAGGCCTATCTAACATGTGTTATCATTTGAATATACTTGTTGCTAAGGAAATTCTTGCAGTAAAAAATAAAATTATATATATATATATATATATATATATATATATATATATATATATTTCTTGATTAATTTTCAGTATTTTTGAAAAAAAAATCACAAATGAATTGCCATTGATTAATGACATTTGGGAAAAGATATTGTAGTTATAATACCTAAGCAGTCTTGTAACTCGATTGGCACAGGTCCAACAGTAAACAACTGATGTTTTCTTCTATTTACCCCATTATCTATCTATCTATCTATCTATCTATCTATCTATCTATCTATCTATCTATCTATCTATCATCTATCTATCTATCTATCTATCTATCTATCTATCTATCTATCCTTCTATCTATCCTTCTATCCATCTATCTATCTATCCATCTATGTCTACCTATAGAGACATACGTAGAACCCTGGTGCAAATATTCACCACAATACATTATACTGAATCACAGCTTAACATTTTTAACACTTTTAGAAACTGGAGTTATTTATTTATTTAAGAATTTAGATTTTACTAATACGCTACATACATAACTGCCGCAAATACTAAAATCGTAATCAGTCCTTGGTCTCTCTCTTCGATTCCGTATTCTTATCCCATGCAAGATTAAATTCTCTGCCGGGAGGCTGTTCCACTTATCAACCACTCACTCATTAAAGTAAAACGTCCTCATATTGCATCTAAGCCTCAATCATATCTCAAGCTGTGAGTATATTTACAAATAGCAGTGGGTAAGAAATTGTTAATAATGATAGCATACAAAACAGTAGAAGGCCTCAAATTATTAAAATATTATAATATATATATATATATTTATTTAAAAAGGTATGTTTTAATAAAAGCATAGTATTGAGTTTAGAGAAGAAATGTAAGAAAACGTTATTTTTAAATTGACTGCACGACATTGTATTTAGAGGTCACATTTTCTAGTTGTGTTAGGTTTGTATAATTTCAATAACATTTTTCATGCAAATATTTACGATTCGCATTTCCAACAGACTTGAAGAAAACCATTACTACAAAATAAAGCAGTGAAAGTCTCTTAATCTTGGTTTATGTTCTTCATTAATACTCTGAAAGCAAAAAATGCTAATTGTGTTATTTCAGCTTCACTGGTTTTTCTGTCCCGCAGATAAATGACCCCCTAGATGTTTATGTGTCCCAGCCACATTGCACACATAGCAAATACAGTGTACAGCGACCATGAATAACAATTTTTTTTTCAACAAAAAAATGATATATTGCAAAAGTAAAAAAAAAAGTGCATTGCATTTCCATTGAGTTTCTTTATTACGTCCAATCGTGTTATTTTTAAATAGTCCTTTTTAACTCCTAAAATGAATACATTTCAGAAGACCTGAAAGACCCCCCTTTGTCGATGTCATTTCCAACAAACGTGAAAAGATACGATTAGTAGGTTCTACCTTCTATGCAGGAAAATTCTGTTTTTGCAACAATACGTCCGTAATGTAATCACAGCTTTTTAAAATGATTACAATTGTGAAAGAGCATGTTTTATATCTCAGCCTTGGATTTTGTTGTATTATTATCACATGGCCCCTCCAGGAGATTATTTAACCATCATCACTCATATGTACTTGTAATATTTTAAACACTTTGTGAAGCGTAACATATACAAACACAAGAAACCGGCACAGATAGTTACACAAAACTGTAAACCATGTTTTCCATTGTTTAATCTAATCATTAGGTCTTCAACATGGCAGAATTGTTAAAATGGTAAGTGTGAGGCAATCCCTCCTACTCTGCCTTTGTTTATTCTATAAGACCTGGCTTCCTCTTCTTTTGCTCGGTATTAGGTCTTCAGGTCAGGAGACTGTAAATAGACGCAGCACAGCCCTTGACACATAAATCTGTGGAAAGGGCAGACTTTTGCATTTAGATAAGCAATTCAAAAATGAGAGAACAGAGCCTGTCCCAAAGCAGATATCTTAAGCTAAAATATGACCGCGCTAAAATATGTTTTTAATTATAGATTAAAACATGTCATCTAATATTCAGATTTTATAAACTATGCCCACCACATACAGAACTCATATGTTGGTCCCCAATATACCTAAATTAAACATGGCAGTTTTCTGTTTTTCTTCCCCTACAGCATTAACTTACAAATAGAGAGATCTAGTTAGATATCAAAATTTTTTACTTCATCCTAAGATGTAACCTCTGTTGCTCCCGTTGTGTGTGATTCTACATCTTGTTTTATGAATGTGCTGGTTCACTAAAAGGTATCGCAGACTTTAAAATATGTCATGTTTTCACTTGGGACCCACAAATCTGGGGCTGACCTGGTAAAGGGAGCAGAGTTTAATTGCCCTGAGAGAGTTTCCAGGTATCTAGGACTCGAATGCCCTAAGGAGCATTATACAAAGTGCCGCTCATCTGCTTGCAAACTTTTGTTATTGGGTCTTTTCCCCATATTTATACCCTGCTCTGAATTTAAAGTTGTCATTTTATGCAGTATGTCACTGATACTTTCCAGCTGTACTCGTTTGGTCAGGATAGTCTTGATGTGACTCACTTCCTGGGGTGTTGTCCCACAGTCTGTCTTTTAGATATGCATACCCAATGCACATTTGCTGTGAAAGGGGATCTAAATTGGTGGTGCTCTGTCATGTAGGAGCGGGATGTGATGTTATGAAGGCATTACAAATTATGCTAAGTGAGCATACCTAGAAACACTCAAGGTTTGACCTGGAGTCTCCGGGAGGCGCACTCCTTCCTTGGCTCAGTTCCTTCATTCTATGGGCAAGGAATAGAATTTTGACTACGCCTACTCCCCGCCCACTTCCCTCCCAGCCCCTGCTTACTTCCCCGCCCCTTATGTGTGACTAGCCCCAACCCTTCACAAAGTCACTCCTCGAGAAGAGTAAGCCCTTCGGGTAGCCTAGGCTTGGAAGTTCACAGGTACAGCAACAAATGCTCTGGTGCCATGATCTCCCTGTCACATTCTGTTATGTGTGGTTGTATATTACACAGCAGATAAACACAATATACTTTCTGCATAGTGTTTACAAATACCATGTACATGTATGTTGCTAAATAATCACAGTAGCAGGCCCATAAGCTCCGCTTTTCATGCTAAAGACCTATGAGGTCCCCATGATGAGTCCCTTCCCTGCCCCAACAGAGAAATTATTTATTGATTTATGTAGCACCATCATATTATACAGAGAAATATGTTGGACAATGTTTAGACAGATGCTTTTTTTTATTAACTATTTCAGTGTTGTACTTCCATAGTACACATGCTTTTGTTCACATATACATACAAATAAAGATAAACAACTTTTAAAAGTCTAACATAATTCAACGTATACAAAATTAGGTTCCAGTTCTTGTCATTGTAATTTACATATCACATATTTATTTGTTCAATACATTGATGTGGTTGGAAGAAGGTTGGGTGATGTCTGTCAATACACATAATATGCATATCTTATTCTTCCCAGGAAAAAAGGAGACAGTAATTAACTTGTCTCTAAAGCAAGCACTACCATTAAGCGAAGTATGTCACATAAGAGTAAAATGTTGAAGTTGAAAGATGGAAAACGTCTTGATACCCTCATGGCCTCAGAGATAATGAGCAGAAAGGCTTTGATAAATAAATGAGTTTTTCCTATACACAACCTGGTAAAAGAAATAAACCACAAGGCTTTTCACTTGCCCTTTTGATGACTGACCTCCTTTCATTTGTTCCATTCATCTTTTGCTCTCCTCTCTTATCTTGTGTGAGTCAAACCTGCTGTTTGCATTCTTTCTTTTTTTTTCACTTTTGTTCAGGTGAGGTGTAACATACTGCAGATGTGACAGTGATATAATCCATTGCTTATAGGGGCGATCTTAACGTAAGAAGAAAACAAGGGAAGTATTCACTTAATCGACCATTAAATGTTAAGATAAAATGAATATTTCCAGCTCCTAAGTCTCCTTAACGAGATAGAAGAAGTACAAATGAAATACTTTATAATATCAACATACTAATAAGGAAAGTCAGCAGCCAGGGTTGTTATTGCTATTAAAATTATTTAGTAATCACAATGCTAAAAGATATTATGATGAAAGATTACTTATTAGACCTTTTTTTGTCTTTTTTTAGCATTTAAGGATTTTGATCCCTTTAGAACAAGAGGAATATTTCCTTTGAATCACATCACAGTCTTGATTCCTAATGAATTTATTCTTGGTCAATTAACTTGTTCTTAAAAAAACATATGCCAGGGTATGAGAGCAATCTATTAAAGTCAACTGAGTAAAAAATATAGGATTGTCTTCTGATGCATGAACAAAATGGGTATTTCATTCTTAATGAACACCAGGATCCTATGTTATCAGGAGTAAAATTTAGTTATGGCGCTGGGTGATTTCTTAGGTCAAGTGATTATCACATAAGAACATTCGCAACATAAATTCTTAAACCATCTTAGTTGAATATAGAATTCATAAGCAGATTAAACCCCATGGGTAATGACAAAACATTAACATGTCTATTCTGGGAGCTGTTAATAATTTTTATATCATTACAGAGAAGGTTGAGAATCTGCATTAATAAAAAAGCAAAGAACTATGGTAATTATTTGGTGTGACATTAAGCTTTGGACAGTATAGTGGAATACTTGACAATCAAAGGATAATACATTTTCTATTATTTTGATGATACAAGGGAAACAAGATTGGTGTGGAAGAAACATCCCTACCATCACCCGTTTTATATTGACTGTCAAAAACCACTATGTCAACGGTTTGTTTCAGCCATGAGCAATGAGTATAAGTTGTTAAATTGTCAACCAGTTCAATATCTTTTACAGAAGGTACTTGTAACAATAATTAACAAATTGAGTTTGTCAAGTTGTGATCTGAAGTGGGGGCCAATGAAACCCAAGGTACAATGAAAATAGCATGAAAGTATTCCCCATAAGTGAAAAGAGGAATGTTGTGTTAACCACAGTAATCCGAAGAGAATGCAAATAATGAGTTGAGATATTGAAAGCTTCTTCGAAGAAGCAATGTTTCTAGGATATGTTAGAAATAGATAGATTTAGTTTGGATGGTGTCTAGTTGCTGGTGACTTGTTGCACCATGGGCTGTTACAAGAGAGATCTTTTTGTGCACAGCCTCCGAACAGTAGTTCTCCAAAGACATTTATTTGGCCGCCCTCCTGCATTTGCCTAAAGCCTCCCGACTGGATCAGGCAACGCAGCTCTCCAATCCTCTGCTGTATCAAACATGGAGGCCATGGACAGTAGTCAGGAAAAGGTTGGGTCTACAATATACCTTTTCAATTTTTTATCTTTAGTAAGTAATCCAATGTTCCAGGATGGTAAGGCAAGCCTACCCTTTAGAGTTCTGTATACTGGTAGAGACACACACTAGCACAGACCCTGGACACCATTCACCCTGGACACCAACCTATCGATGCATCCAACTTAACCTCCAGAATCCTGGTCTCCATATCCTACATTGAAATGTTTTGGGAAATATTGCACATCACAGAAGCCTATCTAAACAAATATTCCTCAGAGCCTCCTAAACTACCTTTTTTTTAGATTGGCCTAGATGGTAGCTCTAATTGCCCCAAATGTAATAGATCTCACACTGATTTAGTGCATTGCTTCTGATCTTGTCTAACATTGTATCTTTTTGGTGCGTGGTGGGTAATTTCACCACACAGGTCCTGGGATTCGAGTTTCAGCCTACTCCGCAATGGGCTATCTTTGGGATTCTTCCCCCAACCTTGGGCAGCAGGGTAACAGCAGGGGGAAACATATCTTACTGAGTGTGTCAGAAATGGTCATTTTGTCACAGTTGATTCATTCGCAACCACCGGTACTAGAAATGTCCTCATCAAAGACTTAACTTTCTGTTTCCAAAGGAATGGATTGAGTGAATGCCTGCACAAGGAACTTAAATCAAGATCCTGCTTTAAAAATGGTCCTTTTATGTGGGTACACTGGACGAGTCAATTGAGACTCCCTTACTAATTGTCTTTCAAACCACAGGGTGGTTCTCTCTGCAGTTGCTGAATCCCTGGAGTCAAAGATATGCAAGAAAGGATATTGGGCCTTAGGGCACTTGTTAATATGTTCCTGGACAAGTTGTATCTTCACACACTGCTTGGAGCAAGTGTGGCTACAGTTTACCATGTGGTATATTGTTTTATTTTAATTTAGTTGTTTTGAATTGGGTGGAGAATTAAAAAAAAACTAAAATTAGTATTGTTACGTGAGACATAGCTAAAATGGGTATATGTATTTATAGTAATGGCCGACACCTTTGAAACATTTGACCACAAATCTGGCTTGCCATCTCTGACTACTTGTTACAATATGCAACCATTGTATTTGCTATGGATGCTTATGTACAATGATATGAACCAATTTATGTTACTTTATCAACAATTGTGGAGTACAGAATTCTGCCAGGTAATGCCATGTCTACATTCGATTGTGTTTCAATATGTCTGCTTTCAGGGAGACCTTCTGGGTCATGTGTAGATATATGCTGTCTTTGTTTTCCTCTTGTGAACATAATAAAAAATGTTTACACAGGCTTCATTAAAAGCTGCTGTGAGCCTTTAAGACACCTGGCGCTGAGATATGACATCATATCCTGGAGCTATGTTTCTTAAAGGAGTGCAGCGCCTTTTATTGCATTTGAGATGCCGAACGTGGAGGGTGGCGGCTGGGGGAACTGCCCTAGGTCAGGCCTAGGGCAGCCCCAACCTGTCTCATAGCTAACTTTGCCACTCCAACAGCTAACCCTACCACTTGATTGGCAAGGCCCACCCTTATGCATGTATAGAGAAAGAAAAAATCCCAACCAGGCATGAAAATCACTATATCTATATAAAAAAGAAGCTGTGAGCTGGACCATCCGTGGTATAAAAAATACATTTTATTTGTAAAAAATTAAAAGTCGAAGGTACTGAACACTAGATGACGCAGAACACAATCCAAAAGTCCCTGAGCTGGATGGTAGTTGCTTATGATGCGTTTCATCCAAAGTGCTGGACTTAGGTACACATCTGTCCTCATGCATGGCTATCCCTGATCCCTTACAAAACCACTCTCTAAGAAGAGCTCCAGGTAGCCATCACTCAGAAGTTCTCATATATGTCCATTAGTCATGGGAGGGGTGGAAGTGTCACAGTTTGTGATGGGTGAAGGATGTAAACTAAAAGATAAGTCATGCGGGGCTTTTCCACAGACTTAACATTGAAGTATAATTCTGGAGGGTGTATGAACCCAGTGGAAGTTTTTGAAAACAGTGGCAATGTGTTTACATTAAAAAAGGATGTGGTGTTCACAGCTTTACACATTGTTAATGAATGAAAACGACTTCTAGTTTTCTATCTATTTTGGTAGATTTGTGTGTCAGAAGGACAGGGTCAGCATTGTCTTATCAATTTCTCATTGTCTTAACAAAGCCAATTACCACCACACAGCAATTTACAAAAGAACAGAGATAACTTAATGGGAAAAATAATGATCTAGATTTTGAGGACAGATGATAAGGTAGCTGGTTTACACAAGTTTTTTTTATTCTAAAACCAATTTGAATTAGTTAATACTGTTATTTAGTACATCGGACTGTAAAATGTAGGATTTGTGATAAGAACCCCACATAATGTCTAATGAAGATTGTTGAAAATTCTATTGACCAGAAGTAGACTTCAGATGACACGAGAGACAATAAGGACCGAGGTGTTTCCACCTGAAAGACCTGGTAAGGAATTCAAGTCATAGCATTAATGTACTTGACTAGAGTACTAATATTGTTTCCAGTAGGGACAACGGAGCTGCTTTGTGGAATTAAATGCATGGGACATTATTATTTGTATTTTAAATTGATAATTGTTTAAAAAAAAAACTTTTACTACTGTGCAATTGCGAATGAACTTTTGAGGTTATGTAACACAGTTGAAGGAATTGTAGGACTCTATCCTAGTGTAGCAGTGAGCCAAGTATATACCTTGTCCTTTTTTTTCTTACTCAACGACTTCATAATTGGAGCAGAAATATCTCTACTAGTGCCAAGTATGGTATCAATCGGCTTGGCAAGACCTTTATAGCTAAAAATAACGTGTGATAGTCCACCTGTTCTTTCTTGAAAGATCAAAATGGTTGTCAATCATGACTGTTATCCTTTATGTTTTACGTTTTTGTTTTCTACATTTTGGTATGCTAACGTATGATTAAACTGCTTCTTAATCTTAATAGACATTCCCAATTTTCAACATACAACAAATATATGAAACATTATATCATGTATATTTAAGCTAAATTACTATTTTATGCTCAGAGCAGAAAATGTCAATTATCCCACTACAATAATTCTTATTGAACGAGCAGCATGTTCCTAGTATGTTACTAGAGGTGACTTTGGTGAGGTATATATTTTTTCTTAGCATTTATTTCTTCCACAGTTATTTTACTTTACTTTCCTTGATGTCATCGTGTGATGTCATTGAGACTTGTGATGGTTTATATTTTCCAATGGTTCAGTGACATCAATGAATATGGAATCCTGAGAAAAAGGTGTTTTGGAGGAACAGAGCTGATGTGTGGTATTGATTTTATGAGGTGATGACAGTTTGGAGTCTGAATAGAGCTGTTGATACCTTCTCCCAGTGGACAGTTTATACACTAAGATTATTCAAATCCAGTAAAGTAACATGACATTAGCTGAAGCAACACTGGATGGTGCTCCCCTTGTTTATTGATTACTTTAGTAACCTAATCATATGCAAAATAAACACATTTGTATCCTGGTAGCACCTCATTATGTTTAAAGAAAACGGTGTTGTTGATTTAATCATGATATTACTTATTCATTAAAGGGTATCTTTCATGAGGGGATATTGGCTTGCTTTGTTCTTTTATGAAATTTAAATGATATTTTTGGGTAAATATATTAAAATTAAATTTACAGACCTGTTTATGGTTACTTGCTGAAGACACAACAAGTCAGTTTAGAATGTTGACAGACAGTAAAGATCCACAGAGAAAAGCATATTCAGTAAAGTAATTACTTATCACTGTGCTGAATATTCATCAGTTAAATGCCGCTCAGTTCATGTTTGTAGAGAATGGTTGTTAACTACCACCCCCACATGTGGAGTTCTTCATTAGAAGTTTAGGAATATAATATCCATTGGCCTGGAATCATATCCAAAGTGGCACCTACAAAACAAAATATTTCCCATAGTGGTATGTCATATTTTATGAAATGATATGACAAGATATCTCGGATAGTCACAACACTTCCCAATTGTCATCTACTTCATCCTATATGCTAATAGTCAGATAAAGGATGCTTTTGTAACCAGAAAGTGTTAATATTAGCTCTGAATTCTTATATACATATAGTTGGATACAGGCTCTAAAATATATATAAATTATAAATTATATATATATATATATATTGCCTTATGTTTTGATGAAATTCAGTTGTGTTGATTAACACAATTATATTTCTACTGGATTATTATTTGTATGGTGTTCTCGCCATTTTCAAGTAAGGACCTAAAATTTAACATGTGCTGGACTCAGCATCCCTTGACATACTCGCCAAATTTCGATTGCCGAAGGACTTGGAGTATGACCTCAAGATGTGGGTAGCCTAATGATATCATGGGGCCTTCTCCTCATGGATTGCCTCATAAGTCCATCTTCATGTTGATATAGAATTCAGGTATTGAACATGCACAGTGGCCGGTGCACTTGATAAATGGGGCATCTCAGCATAAGTGTCAGCAGTTTCAGGACTGATGGCAGTTATGCATTGGTATATATACGTCCCAGATTTGCCAGAGGCTTTGGGTATCTTTGTGGTAGCCTTTGATATCTGCATGGGTATAGAAGCGGTGCTTGTCTCTGCCTCCGGGTAGGTAGGTAAATCCAAGGAATTATTATTATCTTTTATTGATATAGCGCCAACAATCTAGGCAACGCTTAATACAATACATATATTTAAGGGGTATGACAAGACGAGAATTGACAGGCTAAGACAAACCGATACATTAGGTGGAGAGAGCCCGGCTCGCAAGCTTACAATCTTGAGGAATCATAATGAACTTATAACAGTCGGTAACCCATGGCATCACATTAAGTGACCATACACAGTTTAATAAACCTTTATACAGAAAACTTTGTCATAGCCTTTCTTAGAAACACAGCTGTTTAAAACACTAGCTACTATTTTCTGTACTTGTTAATAAAAAAAAAACTGTATTCAACACGTGCAAAAAAAAGTTTCTGCGATTATTTGGAAAAGTTTGTTCATAATGTATTTCTTTCACACATGCTGATGACATCCAGTGCTATTGAGAAGTCCTGGCATACACTCATATATATCATAAACAAATACATACATTGTGCTTTCTAAACATTATATTAATCTTGCAGTTATTGGTGATTTTGATTGTTGTCGACAGGAGTAGATTACAGATAACTGTGCTCTTGAATACACAGCGAGGCAATAACGTTAGATGGGAAGAGAAAGCTTGAATAAAAACTTTTGGAACACAGTTAAGAAGTTGATTTATGTTTCATGCTGAGTCTTACACCTGCAGTTCAAGCAAAACTCAATGTTGCCGCCCCACAGAGCCTGGTTTATTAGGTATCAAGGAGTTACAAGAAGCTATATAATTAAAACTCTAATTAACTGGCAAGGGAAAGTGCCATCTGAGTTTTGAGAGGTTGTCAATTTTATTTCCATTACAGCTTGACTTCTGGTTTTCTTCTGTACCCTTTTCCTTGATAAGCCAACATTTTATATTTCATTGCATGAATTAAAAAAAATTGTGTAATAATCATATTAAATGTTTATTAAATTAATAAACTTAAGGAATTGGTTTGTTCTACGTCTCAAGTACTGTGATGCTAGTTAATTCTTTTTAGTTTTTACACCATCTGTGGGATAATGGATATTTAGCAATTAATTTACGTATATATGAAATATTGAGGGGAAACCAATAAAAGAAAGTCAACCCCATGCAATAAAAATATGTATAGTTTTGTCCTTGAATTATGTATATTTATTTTAGCATCAGTTTGACTTGTGAAAGGTGTGATAGATCTTTAACAGATGTGTCAAAGGGATGCCGAACATTTAAATATGGCAGTGAATTTAAAGAATAAAGGATCACAAAAGTTATACAAAGTGTTGCAGGTAATTAAAATGACTTTTTTAAAGCTGATTCAATGCATATCCCCATCTGAATATTAATGGATCTGCTTTCTTAATCCATCATTCAATAAAGCGCACAAAATGTATATGTGTTTCATTATATTTTAATACATACACTTAAATTCAGACTTAAAAAAATCTCCCAATGGCGCTGAGTCCATCTTAAGACCATCTTACTGCTGCATAACGTTCATCTGAGTCGAGCCCCAACTGACCATTTGGCATACCTGGCAGAAGCCCAGCGGGCCAGTAGGGCCGCATACTTACTGATATTACGACTCCAGCAATAGAACGGGTTCTATAGTGTGTGACTGTGTGTGTCCAGCCGGCGGCCATTGACCTTTGTAAGGATGCCCATCTGTAGAATGGACGCCAATACTGCAGCTTGCAACACGTTGTGGCTTACATTTCCGACTTGAAAACGTGATTATTTATTAATAACAGTGCCTATTCTCGGAGGGTTAACATACTTTTTGCTATACTGTGTTTTGCTGTGCTCACCCCATCAGGTGTTTTTATACCTTATTGTACAGAATTATATAGTGTATGAAATCAGATTAGTCATCAGTTTATCATTTAAGTATAGAACTTATTGGCGGAAATAAAACTATACTACACTAAAACATAAATACCCAAATAATGTACATATCCAAATATATATACTTGTAATACTTGGCTTTATGCACCATTAAATCAAGATTTTCAGTAAATGTTTGTCATATTTACCTACTATAAAATGTCTTTCTAATCTATTTCCTAAACAACTGATTTAAATTCTGAGTCCATTCCTATCCGAATGATGATATTTTTATATGTAAGAAAGCACTAAATTATAACAAAGCCGGTGACTCAAATTCAAGTGCTAATCACTCCGCCGCACATACACATTTAACACATGCTACCTTGTATCATGTAACATTACCTCACACACACACACACACACACACATATCTATCTATATATATATATATATATATATATATAAGATACTTATTCCATCTGTTAACTCTATATGTATGCTATATATACACGCACATATATACAGTATATAATGTATTGTAATAATAATAATGATAATAATAATTACATTTATAACTCTCACATCTTAAAAACTTATTGAATATATCTTTTTAACTTTTGACTTTTTATAGGGTTAGCAAAGAGTCTTTCAATATTCATTCTTAAACCCTTAAAAGTGTGCAATAAAAGGTTTAGATTTAGTTATATAAAATGATAAATTGTAGCAATGCAGGCACACGCAGAAAACAATTAAGAGACAAACAGCGTATGAAGGTGTAATGTAATGTATGAAGGTGTAATTATAGTTAAAAAAAAAATAGATTTTTTTCAAAATAATTCTGGCTAGCCCTTTTTTCTTACTACATATGTATTAAATCCAGGTAGTTACTAATGTATTCATTAATTATTAATACAAATGAAATTAAATTATATTTATGCACTACATAAATGACACTAGTGTAATGTAATGCTGACACGTATTAAATTTTATCTGACAATGAATGGGTTAATTGCGTTCAAGTGTATTTAGACTACTCTGGACATGTGCTGTGTGTTAGTTGTACACTTTAAGGGCACACTAATTGAGTTTGGACCTTTCTGCAAATTTGTAGGCCTGTGTTTTGATTATGTACAAAATATGACAAAAATTATCATTTTAACATGCGCTGTTTCTGTACAGGTCCCAATGAGGCGCTTAAGTGCAAATGTTTCCATTAGCTTTAATTGTAGAATATTTAGCGATCATTAATAGTGATTTTAGACGGGCCTTTGAATTGCAAATCATTCATTATTCACCTCTGTACAATTAAAGGTTAGATGGGTCACTGACTCGAGCCCAATGCCTTTGGGCAGCATGCACACCATGACTGAATCCTTTCTAGGCTCTTGATAGGGGCTCTCAATGCATTCATTTTTGGTTTATCTGTGTAGGGCTGTACTGGGCAGTGTTTATTCAGAACGCAGTTTCAGCACAAACAAGTTTGAAGAACATCCCTCTAACCTAAAATGTTACGATGACGCTTTCAGTGATTTCACTGATGCAGGTAGAGTATATATTAACCCCTAGCGGGGATTTTTTACAGAGATTTACATTTTTTTTTAAAAAGGAGGCGAAGTGTTCAGGGCTCTATGCAGCCCACTGACCTCCTCACCAAAGTCGTCAAACCACGTCATTAATGGACCTTGCTTTGTACACAGGGGCACATTCATATCGGAACAGGAAAGGGCCTTCCCCAAACTGGTGACACAAAGTTCAAAGCATTCAATTATCTGAAATATCTTTGTATGCTGTAGCAGTAACTTTACCATTCACCCATGTCCAGAGAACACATTGCCACTGCTCCAGAAATCCTTCACACCACTCCAGCCAATGCTTGGCAGTACATACTGGTCTTCACCTTGTGTGCAGCTGCTCAGCCATGGAAACCCATCTTATGAAGCTCCCGACACACAGTGCTTGTGCTGATGTTGCTTCCAGAGGCAGGTTGGAACTCTGCAGTGTGCGATGCTTTTACGTGCTACGCGCTTCAACACACAGCAGCCCCGCTCTGTGAGTGTGCGTTGGCTACTGCTTCATGACTGATTACAGTGGATTGGGGCACAAATGTCATAAACTTGTGGCATATGTGGCATCCTATGACATTTAAAGTCACTGAGCTCTTCAGTATTACCCGTTGAGGGCATAATACTCGAAGAAGCGATTCGGAGAGGGCGTCCTGAAACAACTTGTTCGGCGGGAACGGAGCTGAAACTCCTTTGCCATAGAACTCAATAAGTCAGAGCAAACTTATTGCTCATCTCCATGTGAGTGAAACATCATATAGAAGATACACTTGATTCACATATATTTGCAGAAAGCACTATGATTTTTTGTTTCTTTTTGTTTTTGTTTCCATATATCGATACATATTTCGACACAACGAATTGAGACTGGAATATCAATATAAGTATTGTTTTTCGTTTATTTATATTGCACATTACATCGATAAGTAATTCACTGTCACTTTTATAACAACAGGCGCAACACTTTATTATATTTTTGTTCATTATAGGTATTTTTGGGGTTACCCTATTAGTGTTTGCAGCATTATTTATATTCACTTATATATATATTTATATGATTTCTTTAGAATAATTATTTATTTAGCGCCTGATCACTATTATTTTTATCACTATCAGTATTACCCGTTCTACTGCCAATGTTTGTCTGTGGAGATGGCTGCCTATGTCTTTGATTTTATACTCCTGTTAGCAATGGTTGTGGCTAAAACACCTAAACTCAATAAGTAGGCGGGACGTCCACATACTTTTGTTTTATGTGTGTGTGGATTGTCTGGAATATTATATTGAACACATTTCTAATCTGAACTAATTTTGAAGTGATTAAATATTATTTATCATTAACCGCTTCACTACAAGATATAGGCAAATATTAAGTCTATTAACAGCTGTATAAGGAAGTTATACCATGTTAACATTCAAAGCTTTATGATTAAAATATTAGTTTTTTTAAGTCATTACGGAAATTCTGCATTGCAATTAAAAATCTTTTTATGTATAATTTTGGGAAGTGAGCCACAGGTACCCACAGCAGATGACACATGGGGCATACTTTCTGATTCTGAAGTCAGCAGGGGCACCCCTCGACCATCTGTGTTCTATAAATTACAGTTATACCAGCTCATGCAGCTTGTAAATCACTGGCGAACAGGCTTCACCTTGTCACACACAACATGAACTCTGCTGTATACTCCAATAAAGTCCCATAAACCGCATGATATAAACTCAAGATTACATGGCTGCTGTGGTTGGCTTAGTTGTTCTTTTTTCTATTATGCATTTCTTCCACTACACTAATTACCCTAATTATTGATATAGTGTAGCTAAAATCTCATATTCTTGTGGGACTTACTTTCTCCCTCTGAATTAAGAGCGAAGAAATACTGTTTACTGATTAGAACAGGTAACTGCTTTTCAACACCCTAGTTAGCCTCACAGAGAAGAACTATTTAACCAGAGATCGCTAACCATAGTCACTGCAAAACCTCCGGTCCCTCACTTTTAAAAAAAAAAACTATTTCTATTTGCAAAAGAAGTTAAATCATGCAAAACATGAAGGTTTCAAATCATTCACAGATGCAGTCTCAGCATCTCATGTACGTAGAAGATAAATGTGTACCTTAACAGTATAGTAATATTGGACGTTAAGTGTTCGGGTTATATCATATTGGTAATATATATATATATACATATATATATATATATATCTGCAAGGTATCAGAGCACTTGACAACATAGAATTGTAGTCTTGAAAACCCTAAGCCAGGCACTCTGAATACCCGGCCCCACATATATTAATCTATTTCTGAATATTATTCAGATGCCTCTGTATTGGGTGCTACCGAAAGGAAACTCTTACGCTTTCTCCCTTTGAGTCAGTCTGTGCATCTTGGTAGGCTATAGGACAAGTCAAAAACCACAACAAATTACAATGACATGCAGAGAACTGCACAGAGATGTGTCATTTTCTCCATGTTGCACCTTCATGATGCTTTGCCAAGTCTATCTTGGCATGTCATTTATTTATTTATTTTAAGATTAAGGATCTGCTGAAAATTTAAATAACTTATTCAAGTAGTTTCTCACTTTTGGCAAAGAGGCTGGCGTAAATATTTTTCTCTGTTGCTGTGCCTCTAGTTGCTGTTTTTGTTATCCTTATTCTTAGCCATCTTTATGTCAAATAAATCTGCCCGTGGCTGAAGTAGTGTTAAACTACGGTTTTAAGTGATTAGTGCCAAATGAAAGAAACCAGATTTACACGGTTTATATAGTACATCTGTTGGTGCAAATTGGCAAAGATGAAATGTTCTGAATTAACGTACAATCTTTAAGTGAATGCTTATTCATAGTTCATTCACGGTGTATGGAAAGTGGTTTGGGGTAATATAAATGACCTATAGATTTCTACTATATTGTGTTTAATGGGGAAGTATTGTTTTTTAAAAGCCAATGCACACAATGAGGGATAATTCATCAGCTATGAGTAGCATTCACACTGAAGCATTATTTCATGTAACTCTGGGTCCATTGGGTAGTTAGGTGGTGACATTTTGGGACAAAAAACAAAATATGCAGCAAATGGAAGGATACTTTTACTGGTTTCTAAGGTTATCACTCCTAATTCAGCATTTAGTCCAACGCATACTCTAGGTAGCCTTTATAAACATTGGGGGTTGACCACCTTTATAGTCTAGGCTAGTGTACAATGCAGCTTCACCAAAACAGAATGCATTTTAAAGTAGGTACAGTAATTCTTCAACGTGTTTAAAGAATGTCACATATAGAAGAGGCTGCAGCTCTGGAGTTGCTATGACCCTTCCACGGTTCTTCTTTGACTCCATGGAATGGCTGCTTAAAGCAGTGGGGCCATCATTCAGTGGTGCTTAGGGATCTTGTAACTTGGAACTCCTCCTGAGATGAAGCTGGAGCTGACTGGCAGTAAGTCTAGCACGTGGTCGCGAGCCAAACAATTTCCTGCAAGATAAGGCCTATGGAAAAGCAGCAAATGCATAAGGGGACTACACAAAGGGGACGCAGCCAAAGTACATATGACAGCTGTAGTGTGCCTGTAGTGAATATTTTATTCCATATGTAGAAAGCCCAATTCTGGAGCAATCATCCCAAACGTTGACTTTGACTCTTGTGGTTCGTAGCACTCAAATTGCTGTTTCTAAACACGACCCGTTGCATTCTATGCGGACCTTTTCCACATACTGAGAATATTTTCTGAGAAGAGAACGTGTTACTTCCTTGAGTTTTCACCTTTGTGTATATGGGAATTCTGTATGTTGTGGTGGGTGGCTTTTTGTAATTTACAGAAAGGATTAGCTTCAGGTGATCCAAGCTCAACAGAATATTTCTACAAATACAGAATTTGAGCTTGTAGCTTTATATAAATAGTACAAATTTATAGTATACATTTAGCTTGGCTTTGGAAATAAAACAGTTCCTTTTCCCCCTGAAGAAAACGTATGTCAATTAGTCAGAAAATACATCTGGTTTTCTCAGTTCACTATTAAGGTAGGGTATTATTTTCCCTTCTCTGATTAAAACAACTTAAATATATCCAGTGAATTAATGTGTGGTTCCATTTGAGTGTTTTAATTGAGAATTACATCATATACTTGGGAAAATATTAAAATGTATTGTTGAAGTGAAAGTTTCCAAGAGAACGTCTACTGATTGCTATTTATTATAAGAGTTTATTTTTATTTCAATTTTAGATTTCGCCCGTGCCAGACTTCCTCAGGGCATCTCACATAAAATTTGATTGTTTGTACTTTTGATGTATTAAACAAATAATCCTAAAATGGGCTGCAATCTCATAACTAGCATTTTATAGGGTGTATGCAACACATGGGTGATTTCCTTTCAACAATGCCCGGGCATTTCACTCATTGCTAGTATTAGTCGACGTTCAATGAATTCCCAACAGAGAAATGTTTTTTTTTCCCAGAAATAATATAGTTTAAAAAGTTCTCAGTCGATTGCCAGGCTACTGTAGACATTTAGTAATACCGAAAATGGGCTGGAAAAAAAATAATATTATTTCAATTTATACTGATTTGAAAATATCTACAGGATTAAATATAATTATAATTACAAGTATTTCTTACTTAACAATACTATAGGATTTTGTTTTCTCTCCTTCGCAACATTGCAATAGGTGTCGGATGAAAAGTCCACTAAATGACTTCTTCAGGAGTGACCAGTAAATATAAATTGCTACTGGGTCTGGATAATGTGCCTCGTATGCCCATATGGATGAACCATCCATATGGGCATACGAGGCACATTATCCAGACCCAGTAGCAATTTATATTTAACATCATAATTATCAACCCCCGGGTGCAATGTTTTTGAGGGAAGAAAGAGGTCTCCAATCTCCCCAGCTTGCTCTGTCATGTAGCAGTAGCCGGTATTGCATACTTACCTTAGTGCACCCCTGATACTAAAAATAGTACCGTAATCCTGATTATTATATTATAACTAAAAAAACTTTTAAAATAATACTAAAACTTTTTATTAAGGCTCCTATTGCCTTGGCTTATGCTCTTTTCCTGTCCACTTAATATTTCAATAATTAGCTGTAAAAAACCCAACTGACAAGCTTTACATATGGACAATAAATGGATAACAAGGGACAAAACAAGTTTGGGCTTATTAGCTCAAAACAGGCTCATAGTTAATATATTACTTTTATTATTTTTGTTAAAACATGAATGTTGAGTGAAAAGTAATGCTACTAATATCCTACTAGATTATTAAAAAGCAGATGACTTGAGACATTTTCCAAGTTATTGTGCATATGTAAATCATTTTATCAATAAAAAAAATACTATCAATAGTGGCAATATATTATTGGTTAATCAATTAGGTTTTGTTAACGTGTTTACTGTACATGGCACAAGCTGACCCAGACCTGATTTAGATCTTGTACATGGCACAAGCTGACCAAGATTAGATTTAGATTTAGTGATGATTTAAATGCCCTGGCACAAATGGCTGGTTATAGCCCATGTCTTGGTAAAGGACTGTTGTTTTGACCTATTGTTTTGAGATGTTTTATAAAAGTTACTCTAAGCACCGACTTGCGGATTTTTTTTTTTGCAATATATATATATATATAATTTCCCTAAATTAAAACCCTGGCTAAAAAATAATAAGTTAATGATGCTGGAGGTGACAGTCTTCAAGTACTTTTTTAAGTACAGCTGGGAAACTTTTTCATTGTGGCCACCCAGTAATTTCATCACTTTTTATCCATTGCTATATTTTTGTAGACCATGGTGATATGTAACTAGACATCTCATATTTTATCAGTATTTTATTACAACTGTAAAACATCTACCATGATCTGCAAAAAGCAATGGCTTGAGTTCAACACTCAGTGTTCACCATTCTCAAATAACCCAAATGAGTTGCTTGAAGATGGCTGTAATAGGAATTCTTCTGCCGACGCATGCTAAATATCATATTACCTTTCAGACAAACCAGACTATATTGATCCCAAGACAGGTCTTGTTTGTTCAGTTCTTGCATCTGGATTTTTGTTTCCATTATACCTAATATATTCCGTTTACCGTCTGTAATAGGATGACATGCTGTAATTATTTATGTGATGCAACACAGATTCCACATTTTTTTACTACCATCAATATTTGATTTATCTATCCATTGTTCTTAAAACTGCAGTCCAATAAAAGTGGCTATTAAACTATTTTATATTGATGAACCACCCCCAAAAAAAAGATACTGCTAGGGATTATTTGCACATGTGAGTGACCCTGAGTTCAGCAGATCCGCAAAGATTTTATCCTTTGATCTATGGAATGCAAGATTTAAGGACCTTAATACAAGATTATACTTGGTCACTACTAGATTTATTTTCTGTAACTAGCCACTTTCAGATTATTATTTTTTTTTGTATTTTCCAAAAACCCTTAAAACTCCTTTTGGGAAAGTTGTATATGGTTAAGTTGTTAGGTATATTAGTTGAATGCTATACTCATTTCAGAGCCCTAGTGCCAGATGCCATCACGTTCCACTTTTAGATGGAGGTGTGGGTATTGTGGTATGATTGTATACCAGCAACTCATTGGAGTATATTATTTCAGTATAGTATTCTGCTTTAGTTTTTTGTACTCAACTTTCCTAGATCTATTTAAGCTACAGCCAACACATGCTATACCTCTTCAACCTCTTATCCCAGTTAAGCATTAATATCTTAAGGTGGCCGGCCTTAGGGGTGTGCGACCTGTGCGACCGCACAGGGCGCCATGGTAGCAGGGGCGCCTGCCCGGGACTTAACTTGAAACATTGTTTTTTTTTGTTGTTTTTTTTTTAAAAAAACTTTATGTAACATCAAAAAAAACCCGATGCTTTAATCTAAGTCACGGGCAGGGGCGCCGAGCGGTTGCTCGTGAAGTTCTCAGTAGCCGCTCGGCGCCCCTTACCCTCCGTGACTCCGTCGCGGTGCCGGCATCTCATGTTGAGCGCCGGACTATTCCGGCGCTCAACATGAAATGCCGGCACCGCGGCAGAGCGAGAAGACAGATGCCTCCCGCTCTCACTGCAGGACTCCGGCAACAAGGTAAGTGGGGGGGGTGTAGTTTAAAGGGGCAGAGGGGGGTGTAGTTTGAAGGGGCAGAGGGGGGGGTGTAGTTTGAAGGGGCAGAGGGGGGGTATAGTTTGAAGGGGCAGAGGGGAGGGGTAGTTTGAGGGGGGGTAGTTTCAAGGGGCAGAGGGGGGGTAGTGAGGGGGGGCACCAGAGGAGTAGTCCACACAGGGCGCCACAACGCCTAAGGCCGGCTCTGCTTCTGACGGTGTTGGAAAGGTCCTTAATCACTACTTGATGAACATTTTACAGAACCTTATACAAAGGTAATGCATACACAGAGATCACTATGTTCTCTCTCTTTTAGTCCTTTATCAAAAAACTCTGTTATTTTTTACATGACGTGAATGTAAATTTACTCTGTTAAAGCCTATGACTATAAATCTTTACTGTTGTTTGTGTAGACTGTACTGAATACAGAATCATTTGTATGTTAAATGCTAGAGTTTTCTAGTATATGGAGATGATAAACAAAATAGAAATATACTGTGTTCCAAATATACGTACAAGTGAATGAATGACAACATACAAGTAAAAAAAATGAATGTCAATTTACAAACACGAGTAAATAAAATAGCTCATAGTGAAATAGTATTAATTACATTTTAACATATGGCTGTTAATGATGTAATTGGTTTACACACGTTTCTCCTATTGCCTTTTTAATTTATCCACTTGCCTTTGTTTATCTTTAGAACTCTCAGCTGTGTCACCAAGATTTAACTATTTGAATGCTAGGAGGGTATAGATCAATGCAATTCTTAGTCTCCTGGCCCTCAAAAAGACCATACCAGTTGCATCATGAAGATTGTTTTTAGGTTTCATAGAGGAGACCCTTTGATTTCTACAATGCGCATTTGTGAGCCCCTGTCACACGTGTGTGTATGCAAACATGTATAGGAAGCTGCCGCTGTATCAATAAGGTACACCTGCCCTGTGAAGGTTGACCCAGCGAACCTTCCGGGAAATTTCTAGGCAATAAAAGACAGTAGAAAAGTTAGGTGATGTAAAAATTTACTAAATCAAGAGTTTGCAAGCATTAAACTCACAACTTCAGAAGGCATTATGGAAGGCCAAGCAAGTTTTTCTTTCAAGAAGTTTCAAGCTCACTCTTCTGCACAATAGATTCAATTGAAAGTAGATTTCTGGAAACCTATCAGATTTACCTATCCATTGTTATTTTGGAGGGGTGATGAGTTAAATCTGCAACAATCCTGCAAAGCCCTTTAGTGAATAAAGCAAATTAATTGTAAATTTAAATAAAGTATATCATTGCTTGAAATAAAGCAAGATGTAAATGTGGAGGGATGGAAAGCTATGTTCTTCCTTGGATTTTTTCTGTGGTTATACATGCAAAGTTGGCTTTATTTGAATGGCAAATTGATAATTAAAAAATCCTCACAGAAATATATACAGTACATAAGTACCCAAGCATACGGCAAATATTGAAGAAGAATTGTTACGTAAAGTCAAATAATAACATAAAAAATGTTTGCATGATACAGACTTGTGGCAAACACTGACAACATTTAACACTAAATTAGATTCTCCTTGAAAATAAAGAAATGAAGCCAAAAAGTCTCTATTTGAAGCAGATTACACCTTTAAAGGTGCACACCAGTCATCATTTGCACTTTAATGCCTATGTAGCTATGCAGTCCCATCATATTTTTGTGATGTCGACTTTGCAAAGTATCCCCCATATGCATTTCCCTCATTCCCCAAACAATTTTCTATTGGCTCAACAAACATGGGCGGCTGCAGGTAATGTTTTTATTCTCTTGGCTTATCCAGCCAGTGGCTGCTGCAGCGGCAGATCAGGTTAGTGTGTGGCACTGTTTACCAGCAGCCCACTGTGGATTTGTCGGTGCGCCAGATGGCCAGTCCAGGCCTGTATGTGAACATGCGTGTCTTTGTATTAGTGTATATGAGCATGAATGTCTATGTGTTTGTGTGTTAGCATGAGTGCGTATATATAAGTGGTGTGAGAGGCAGTGTGTGTGTTAGAATGAGTGTGTACATGTGTGTTAATGAATATGAGTAAGTGTATGTGTGATAGCACATGACCTATCTTTGTGTAATTGTGTTTACATATGTGTGCCAAGGTGTATTTTGGGGGGCAAGAGGCAAAGGAGGAACATATCTGCTGTTTGAGGGCAAATATTGCACAGATAGGATGTTTGGGGGGACTGATAAGCTAAGGCAAAGATGGCACACGCAAGCTGTTTGGGGTTAGGACAGCACTGGTAAGCTGCTTGGGGTAAAGGTGGCATTCACAAGCTGTTTGGGGATAAATGTGGCACTGTGGGACATGTTACATGGTACAGTTGGGGGGCTGTGGCAATTTTCGCACTGGTAACTGGTTTTCTAGTTATGCCTCTGCCTATATGACAACATATCACAGCCTCGCTGACTGATCAGTGGAGTTAGGCATTGCAGCATTACAACCATGGTTTATGTACTTGGGTATGCACCCTCCCTTTCAGTGCTTGAAAAAGGGATAAAGTGTGTATATTGTGTCTTTTGTTAAAAGCTCTGTTTCTCTGCCCATTAATTGCATTTTATGTTCTTGAGATTGGGAAGGATAGAAAAAAAATATAGGCAATGAGGTTCATTAACTGTCAGATACTTAAAAGGAAATATGATACAGGAAGTTTAGCTTCTTCTGATCTTGAGAGCATTCTTCTCATGGGGAATACCTGTTGATGTGTGAGACCTCTGTCACTTACAGCTAAAAAGTATTGTCAGATACATTGGATCTGCTAAGGGCACAGAACTATGAACTACATTGTATAATATGTTACTCAAAATCTCAATTATTAATGAGAATCCTGACCTTCGATTATATTGTACATTATTGTTAATTATTGATTTATATAGCCTCATCATATTCCATGGCGATCTAGCTAAAACTGGCAACACAAGAGGTATCCAATCAAAATGACAATAAAAATATTTGATTTAATACATAAGCGCTGCGTAAATTGTTGGCGCTATATAAATAAAAGATAGTAATAATATTAAACTTATGAAATATTTTAAATATAGTATCGATGTTATAACTGAATAAAAAAAACTTTTGTAAGCAAAACTGGTTCCAATATGCTAACTTAATTTTAAATTATATATTTATATATATCTATATATTATAATAATTATTATTATTTATTAGACAGGTTAACAATCTTGAACATGTCTCCAGGCTTCATTGAGCCGAGTACATGCAAACCTTTAATTGCCTTTGGTTGGATTACACCTTTTTTTTATTCTTATTATTTAACAATACTGTATGGTTGAGAAAGCTCAAACATCGCAGACAAATGTCTGTACAAAAATCTCTGGATCAGTGACTGTGATCACGGGGATAAGTAATTTGTTTGATTAGAGCATTGGTCTAAGACAAAGAAAATGCATTGAAGTGTATCAAGTTCTGGTCTCATTTACAGGTTTGCAGATGCATGTAGAAGCTATTACAGGTGACCTTTGACCCAGGCCACCCTCAGGTGATACTTCTCTTCCCCAGTCACCTCCTGTTAGCCTCAGCCAAATGATAGGGTTTGGAGAGATGTAGAAGTGACTGCATAATTGTAAATCATACAGACAATATTAGAACATAGGCCCAGCCTGGAGCGATCCAGATGCAAAAGAAAATGTATTTAGGAAATAATGGGTTTTCAATATTATCACGATGATAGCGTTAGTTATAACAAATCTGCCTGAAGATTTAACACTACAGAGATAGCATGACCCTAAGGAAAAAAAATGTGAATAATGTGGTTTTATCTATGTGCCAGGTAACCATGAAATATTTTGAAACCCCATTAATTGTAGGGCGTATTTATTCTGCATTGGTTGTTTTTCACATTAGCGCAGTTGTTGCAGAGTAGTTTAGCCTCGGGAGTCACATAACTCCCCTAATTAACATTATGGACACTGGAGCAGTGTTTGAGCTAGAAATAGATTATGCAGCATGCCAAAAAGAATCATAAAGTGCAACAGCAAAATGTCATATATACCCATATAAAACCATACTTATATATGATACACTTTGTTAAATTCTTGTAATTTTTTATTTACTTAATTAACAAACATAATTACATTATGTTTGTTACTGTGTTGGTGTTCACCCGGACTGCCACCACATATTTTCTGGTATTAACTTGGGCTTAGAACGTCAGCTCCTTCATGGTCCAGCATATTAACCTTCCAACAGAGTCAAAACGAATGAGCTTGGCTCCTGGGGCAGGGTCGGGGGTCCTGTCCCCCTCTGGCATCACACTGGAAGTGGAAGAAAGTAGGGGCATTGCCAATGGATGGCTGAAGTGTGTCCCTCACCTTGTCACACCTGGGTCAACTGCCCAACTTGGCCAATGGAAGTTATAGCCCTGTGCCCTCAGGTATCCTATATGTTAACAAAAGCCCACCCTATTGGCCCCATGTTAAGTCCCTAATTTGCAAACAACACATCGGAATTCAAGCTGTGAGTGTGGCGATGAGTACAATGTGGAACTGTGGGGATCCCAGGACCCCTTCCAGAGGCTGAACCCCATAGAACAATACTGAATGTATTCCCTGATGACAGCTGTGGGTTTTATTTAAGTTTTAATTATTTAATAAGAATTAAACCTACAGACTGATCACTTATGTTACAGAAAAAAATAAATAAAAGCTGGCTGAGAAATATGAATTAGAAGTTTTACGTAGTAAAATAATGTTTTATGATCTCAAAAAAAACCAAACCCTACATTTAATGTCAGTTAAAATCATTATATGTTGACCTAAAATTGCTTTCCATTGAAATAAAAAAGCAAGGTTAACTTACCGATATGCTAGTGCCGCTGGCAACTTATAAAGCAGCGAGAGATCTGGTTTCACGCAGAATTTTCCACACAAGAAGTTGCTTTGTTTCCTAGAGGGAAATGATAATGAAACATTAGCAAGTTCAAGTTGACTCAGAGATCATATTCACAACAATAGAAGGTAGATTACAACTTTTGTTTAAAGGCATACCTTATTTCATTTGCATGTTAGTCTGCATCGGGATGTTTTAAGAACATCTACAAGAAAAAAGAGGTTTGTAAAAGTAACCAGATCTGTTCTCTTAACTTAATACACATCTGTAACCATCATTCTGAATCTATCTATCTTTTGTCTGTTTAACTATATTCATTATTGTAACAATATGATACATTGTATAAATGTATGCAGTTATCATTAACCTTTTTTTATTATGTACCCAGGGGTGAGCCTAGGGTTAGTGTCATCTGGATGGATACAGATACACTCACAGTCTAACAGTATATATAATATATACATAATATTACTTAATACAGTTTATTGTACAGTCAATACATGTTAAGTCTGGAGAAACTGTATAGCCTAACTTGTTTGGAGCCTTAGCTCTTACTTATAGGCATGCCTAAGCCTGCTAGACAGGAACCCATCTAAATTAGGGAAGACCCAACACAATCCTAAACACACAGGCTATAATCAGTATTTTAATTGAAAACTCAAAATCAAAGCAGTCCAGGGGCAACGCGCCCTTGGTATACAATACCAAAACTAGCCTGGTGGCCGTCTGGCCAGAAACCTATGCTGGAAGCCATGATCTTACTTTATCTACCTTTGTATTTAGAGGATCTGTTATTTCCTTGCACATTCCTCTTACCCTGCAACTGAACTTTAAATGGACGTAGTGAAGCAGCAATACCTCTAATATTTCTTCCTAGAACCGCCTAGAAACAAAGTCTCACAACAAATACATAAAAGAGCTGACAATCTCCTTCTAGATGGTGTCAAATGTTTGACTTTTTAAAAAAAAATTAGATATAAGTACAATTTTTAGTTTCTTCTATAAAAATGGAATATTATTATTTTATCAAATCTATAAATATTTATATCTATTTTGTTTTGTGTAGCAGCCAAAAAGATGTAATATCTTTATGCGCACAGGGTAATTAAACAGTGAGGAGAATTATAGCCTGCATTCTTTAAAACCCATGAAAAATGTAAACTGGAATTACTCGCATTCATTTCCTATGGAAGCTATCTCCGGGTACATCACAAATATAGACTCTGCATAAGTGATGTACAGTAGATACACACTAATGCTTTTCCCAAATGGGCTTTACTTTGACACATCTATAAACAATTCTGTCTCCTCTGTGCCTTTTGTTTATAAATTTTAAATGTCTGCCTTAAAGTCTCACAATATTTCAACAGAAAAATACTATTAATTAAACCTGGCAGCTATCTGCAAATTCAGCTTTAAGGATTTGTGGGGTTTTTTTTTACTGTGTGAGTGATGTAGGGGTTAATAATACCATTATCCAATGCTTTTTGGTGAGACAATAATCAAAGTGTTGCCCTGTATCTTTTTTAAATATATATTTTTTACTATTAAATTATATCATAAATAAGAACAAAAAATGCCTCTAAAAAGCACGTTGAGGGGGTTCATTGAGATGGATAAATAAAAATAATTTTATTTGAGGATAAAATGTTAATGGATAAAATATTTACATGGTCCTCCTTTGCAGCTATACCAGTTTCCACTCTTCCAGGTAGGTGTTGTTCTCCTGGAACCTGCCAAACCTAGATTCGACCATCAGTCTTCCAGACAGTAAAGTGTGATTAAGTTATAGAGTGCTTTACTGGCATTGTGATCTTCGGCTTCTGTGCAGCTGCTCGACCATGAAAACCCATTTCATGGTGATACACTATATGACCAAAAGAATGTGGACACCCCTCCTAATTATTGAGTTTAGGTGTTTCAGCAACATCCTTTGCTAACAGGTGTAAAAAAAAAATCAAGCACATACGCATGCTATCTTCATAGTAGGATGGGTCGTACCGAAGAGCTCAGTGACCTTTAACATCATAGGATGCCACCTTTGCCATAAGTCGTTTCCTAATATTTCTGCCCTGATCCACTGTATTGTGGAGTGGAAGTGTCTAGGAGTAACAACAGCTCAGCAACACAGTGGTAGACCCACTCACAGAGCAGGGACTGTGCTGAAGCATATAGCCCATAAAAATTGTCTATCTTCTGTAACATCACTTACAACAGAGCTCCAAACTAGCTCTTAAAGCAACATCAGCACAAGCACTCATGAAATGGGTTTCTATAGCCAAGCGGCTGCGCTCAAGACCAAGATCACTATATACCGAGCGTCATCTGGAATGGTTTTAAGCCCACCGCCACTGGACTCTGGAGCAGTGGAAACGTGTGTACAGTGGGCCAGTACCAGATTCTGCAGGTCATTTAGCAAACAAATTGTAATGAATAAGAGTGTGACACAGATAAATAAGAGAACAGTGAAAACACAAAATAATCTAACTTAAAACAGTTATATTACATTTCGCTTGAGTGGATGATGCAGAAGGCAACCTAGGCACCTACTTAAGAACAGAGGTGCTTAGGAGGGCCTAGATAAATCACCACATCAGCCATTTTTTCCAGGACACATATAGGGTTAGCATGTTTCTAGTCAGCAAAATGATGCCGTTTAGTTTGTAGGATGTATAACTGAGTTTACCCTTCTAATGAAGATTGTGACACAGGGATAAATTGACCTGTATGTAATATGATTGGGAAGGGAGCCCCATATTGGTACCTTGTCTTGGGGCCTATTGAGTATTTATCCAGCTCCGCTATTTTTCTATTATTTGAAATTTCAAGGTTTATTATGCTTAGGGATTACTTGCTTAACTTGTAGTGAACTACATTGGTAAATTCATTATTTTTTCCTGGAGCAAGACATTTGTATCAATCAATGAGAAAAATTACTTTTTTTTCACAGTAAGGAGGAAAAAACAACAACTGGATAATCATTTCAAACACGTCAAAGTGTCTAAATTATTACCTCTGTGGGATATATAGACATATCATAGGATTTGCTATGTTTATCCCTGCTTGATAAGATAAAGAGAAGTGCTTCTTGTACGTGAGATGATTTAGGAAAGGGTTTTTGGAACAATGTGTA
This sequence comes from Spea bombifrons, assembly GCF_027358695.1. Lineage (NCBI taxonomy): Eukaryota > Metazoa > Chordata > Amphibia > Anura > Pelobatidae > Spea > Spea bombifrons. Next base: position 19,952,883 of record NC_071089.1, on the reverse strand, counting down.
CCTCCTCACTTGATCATTTGAAAACTGAACACCAGATATACAAAGAAGTCCAAATCTGACGCATTTTCCCATTGGAAACAGGCTGTAAAATAATTTTTTGTCCAATTCCTATAAGTAATACTTATATAATAATACAGTGTGTAACACCTAAAATGTGTCACTTCCTGTTTGCTACAGGAACTCCTTAGGCCGTAACAGTTGATGAGGGTCAACTGTACCTAAAAAAGTTTCAATAGAATATTTACTTGAAAAGGCAATTCTTTCTAGTAGAGATGTAAAATCCATGTGAAGCAGATGGTGAGTTCCTGTCTTCCTAGTAATGGCATTGAAAAACAGAATTTCTGAATGAATATTTTGGGGGTTCAGTTTGGAAGAATATTCCCCCACATATACACCCCCTATAAAACTCCCAACACTGGTTAAGTAAGGTTAACAGAAGGCTTTAAGGTTATTATGACTGCACAGTACTAAACAAGTGTTCTATTAACTGCAATTTCATTTTTGTATTGTTTTCAAAACAATACAAAAATGTACCTAAAATTGTTTTTTGACAGCGATATTTTAAGAAGTTAGCTGGACTCATCACTAGCCGGGAACACGCAATTAATGTGTAAAATCATATTCAAATACAAACTGTACAATATATGCAGCTTCACAGACTCACACAGTATATTTTGTTTTCTCATTTTTAACTTAGCGCAGGACATTCCAGTATTTTTTTGGGATATAAATTATACATGAAGTTTTTTTTTTAATCTTGCAAAACATGTTCTAGTTTATATTCTAAAAGTAATTACAGCTTTAAAGTTTAAATAAACATGTTTCACCTCTTTTGTTAAAGAACATTATTCACGCAAATACTTGAAAACAAAAGAAATCTAAACGGACCCTTCATAGCAAAAACAGTTCGTAAATAAACATTACACGAAGATGTCACAAAAAGCTCAATTATCATAAAAAATGCTATACAAGCAAAGCCAGAATTTCGTATTCACTGTATTGATTTCACACGTAAGGAAATCTTGTAGTGTCACTTGAAGGGAGATTACTGGTCGCTCTTATTCAGTCGAATAAAGCAATGCTCTTTATCCTCTTTCCAATCCTAAGCATTTAACTTTGTGAAAGCGTAGTGTCCTAGGAACATGTCAAATCCTGCCTGTAATCCTCGGTTTGTTGACGAGACAAAAGGATAGCTTCATCCCCAAGAATATTAGGAGTAAAGATAGCATGATAGCATAATGTGAACATTAAGTACATTGCACACACTGGCTTATGTTAAGAAGGTTTTGTTCCTAAATGCTAGAAAAGCACTCACCCTGAAACAATGGGGCAAATTAGCATTCATCCCACTCAAGGGTGTCAACTGCACACACACATACACAGTCACACACATACACACACAAGCACAGTGATGGATGCTGAGCTCTGGCTGGGAGGTCAGTCCTATGAATCATTCCTGGCAGAGCAGCCTGTCAGATATCAGGCTATATCTATACAAATGGGCTTTTGCAGCTCATAGAGGGGGCTTTTGATCCATATAATAAAGTCTATATACATGAAAGGATGCCGCTTTCAATGACATGATTAATTTCGGAAATACCTGGCATCTGGATGAAGCAATGTCTTCAGGAGATGACTGATGAAGAAAAAAAAATATAATTAGGGAAATGTCAGGAGTCAGTGTTTTGGTTGTTGGCTGAGAGACCATTAAATGCAGGTCTGACTATACCCACATTTAATGGAACAGGAGATTGAAGGGAGTGAACGCTGATAAGCGCAGAGTTAATTATAAACTCAACTTGCATGCAGTTTGTAGAATGTATTTCTATTAAACTAAGATCGCAATCTGAATTGCCACAGAAATAGTTTTGCATCAATGCACAATTATGGTTCTAATGTTAAATTAAAGTAAAACACATGAAATATTGTTTGTTATCTTGATGGGAAATTACAAAAAAACGACTTAAAGAAAACAGACTTAAATAATATTCCTTGTTCTGCTACAAAATATACATGTCTATCTTTGTTAAAAACATATTTCCTTGTTTTGATTTTCTATAATGACTACATTGATTAATTGGCCAAAATACACAACAGGACACAAGACAAAGAACATTTGTATTATGGTACAAGTCAAAATACACAGCATGTTCGATATTTTTACCATCGTCATAGTAAAGCTGACCTATTTATCCAAAAAGATATTCATATTCTTTAGAATTCTTTTAGTAAAGCCTTTTGACAAATACAGTTGACACCTCCTGTAAATTTAAATATGTCTGTGTAACTCGTTGCATGTTGATGCAGAATCCATTGGCACTATAAATATAAACATAAGAGTAACAAATAATATAAATTCAGATCCTCTCTTTACAGAAAGGGTAGAAGAACTTTTTAGAAAAAAAAAAAAGTAAATGTAACATGTAAATGTTTAGAACAGATACAAACATCTGTAAGTAGAAACCTATTTTTCTAAACATTTTGTCATAATAAAAGATTGGTCACTTAAATGCTTGGGCATTTGGAATTGTAGACATGGTTAAACGTAGGCTTAGTGCACAGAAAATATTAGTAAGTGGAGTACATTGTATCTGATGAAAGGAAAGTAACAAAAGAAAAACAAAAATGTGCAAAAAAAAAAAGGAATGAATGAAACATAAGAAATATGTACTGTGCACATTATGAAGAAGAGTATGTCAATGAAAGAGCAAACAACTAAAACAAAAATCAGAATAAATGAGAAAAAAACCTAGAAATCAAGATTTAAAGGTTTATTATTATTTTAAACTAGATGTGTAAGAGAAATGTCAGATACTGAGGCTAAGCGTTTACTGCTCTGCCAATGAAATAGAGACTATATAAACAACTGCACAACAGAAGATTTGACTAAAACGCAATTTGTTTGACATATTTTATAGAACTACATGTAGCATTCCATGTCCAGAGAAGGACCTGACAAAATATATATGAAGTTCCAATTCATTGTCAAATAAATACAAGTTAGAACTACTAATATACCTAATATATTACAATAAGGGTTGGCCTATCATACAATCAAATTGCAGTTTCCTAGTGCCCTCATTGGTCTAAGGGGCTTCTCAGAGGTTACACATATTTCAAAATGTATTTTTGTTAAAACAAATGTATTATATAATAAAATGTTGTGTTCCTTAATCTATTGCACAATTATTATGTTTATTGTTAAATATATGGCTCAAATAAATAGGGGTTCTAAGTGTGTGGGTGTACATGTTTTGCAACCAGCACACAAAGGAAATTTTATGTGCGCAAAAAAAAGATTTCTCACCTTTTATGCGCACATAAATTTCACTATGTGCCAGACTGACCTAACAGTATTCCGAGAGATTTCCTAGTAGGCTGCTTCTCCAATTTTAAGTATCGCCACGATGGCCAATGCAGCTGTGACTGCAAAAAAAATTTTGTGCTAATTGAACCACAGATCTGCTCTCACTGTGCGTCTGCCAGTCAGTGCCGGATATTACATCATATCCTGTACGGCACTGAATGGCAGACGCGCAAAGGAAGACCGCAATGCAGGCTAAGGTAAGGATATAAAGATGATGGGACAGAATGGTTGGTGTGCACGTAGATGGAGGGGGGTGATGATATGGGATGATAGGGGATAGAGATTTGAGTGGTTTGTGGGATAATGATGTGGGGAGCTGTGAATGAATTAAGATGTGGGGGAATTACACACACAAATACATACATACATACACACACCCACACCCACATACTTTTGTAACAGGAAAAAGAAATTGCACAAATATAGATTTCTGCACGCACCAATTACTAAAGGGAACATTGGTTCTAAAACCTAGATCTGTCCCTGGCTGCAACCTACCGTATTTCCCCAAGTATAAGACGCTCCCATGTATAAGACGCATAATATAGTATAATTTTGGGGGGCCGACATGCCTGGGCATCATATGAGTGTGATTGATGTTAGCTGCTAGCAATTGTTAGCAATCGCACTCCTATCATGCTCAGGTAGCCAGTACATGCACATCACTTTCAGCCTCCCTGTGCACCCTCCCTGTGCCCCCTACACACGGATCCATGCTATCACACACACACATATATTCATTCATTTACTCCCCCACCTTACCTGAACTGCAGATCTTTTTGTGCAGACTTCCGTGGGGGGCGCTGTTTCCCTCTGCATTGCTCGAACAGGAATGGAGCGGAGTCATGTGATGCAATGTGCATTCACGTGACTCCACTGGGTTCCTGTGTCGCCGCGACGGATCAAGAGACGCTGCTGAGCAACACAGGTAAGCAGCAGGTCCCCTTTCCTGTCACCTTTTCCAGTAAAAAAGAAATAAAAAAAAATCTACCACCACTGTATAAGACATTTAGAATTTTTAGACCCCACATTTTTCTAAATGTGCGTCTTATACATGGGGAAATACGGTATATCATACTATATAAACAGTATAAATGACAGTGCTGTATAGAGTAATGTAGGTTAGCATTGACACAAATCTAGTTTGTCTTTTTTGGTTCTTCTTTTATCTCATTTCATTCTAATATACTGTATATCTAAAGACCGGTGGGACGTCATTGTTGTCAGTTATGATATTCTGGTTGACTTTCCCTTCTCAAACACTGCAATGAGCTGATGCTTTATGGCAATGCTAATAAACTCTGTTACTCTGTAGACTTTAAGTAGTCACAGGGTTAGACTGGGTGATTAGGACTTAGTCATTCTATTGTTTCTCATAGACAGTATGATAAGGTTGGAAGTGAAAACAGAGCTAGGACATATACAAATGGCTAATATGCAGTTGCCAGAAAACATTATATGATGCAAAAACTACAAATATTTAAAAAAAGAAAACACAAAGGTTTTGAAAACTGGAATATAGACTATGGAGAGTGTCATTATGTGTCCCCGTGTGAAAATCCCACTTGATCACCAGAGAATAAGCAAACAAGTCCTAGAGGTATAGAAAGGGAGGAGAAATGCTGAGATAAATCCAAGAAATCTATTCTTGCAAGCAAAGTTTTTTTGTGCGTGTTTTTACATTTTAAAATGGGGGAGGGTGCCCAAAATGGGATTCGCCCTGGATGCCAAATACTCTAGGTACGCCTCTATGTATAAAAGAACTAGATTAAAGTGTATCATGTCCTGTTAATGAAACATTTGTATAACTGACTCTATGATTGACTGACACTGAGTGGGGTCGACATTTAGAACTTTGGTACAGAACCAGCATTTAAAAGTATCGCACATTGTTCCCTTTTACTCTTTACCCATACCCTTGAAAAAGAAATATAGAAAATGGATCAGTTTCAATATAAAGAAATATTACGGTCAAAATAATATTATACCATTTCTGTTTATATTATATTTATATTATTATTATTTTATCAAGCTAGGGTTGGTACTGTTCACACTGTTTTGTGTGTTTTAATTACATGACATAAAGGGCAGTAACAATCAGTTTGATGGAAAACTGACCACTGAAATGAATGACTTGCTGGAGGGCCTTGCTTTCCACAGTTAAAGGAAACATGTCGTGGCGGTACTGCAAAGTAAATGTCACTGTACATGAAACTCTATACATTCGAAATACTTGTACCCCTGTTAAGCCTAATTAGTGTGTAACATGAAACATACTAGGGGCTAAAATCAACAGTTTGTATATTAGCTTCAAAAAAGGCTCGATTTATTAAACATATTAAATTACAAAAAATGTTCTATTGTAGAATGTACTAATATTTTGGCTTGGTAGTTTTTATTTTCAGCTTGTACAATGTCACATGGATTAACACATGCTTGTTGTCTGGCCAGAATTATCCAATGTATGGGAAAACAAATTTTGTATAATCTGATTAATGACCAAGAGAGACATCCTATATCTAAAATGGAAATATAATGGGACAATATAACTTGGGAAAGCATTATTAGAGGATAACTTCAGTACCCGAAATAGAGGATGAAATAGCACTGTGCAGCTTGCTCAGGTTGGCATTGATCTTTGATGGCATTGATCCATACAGGATCTGGAACAGTGGACAGTTATGGCATCATAAGGGCAAAAAGTAGAGTTAAAAAAAAAAAATTATGTTTATGACATCAAATGAGAATTTTCTGTTTATTTTGTTGCATAGCAGTTCTACATTTTAATGGCTACTTTTAGTCAGCATGGAGATCAGAAATAGACAAGAATTTGTGTAAAGTAACACCAAGCTTTGGACCTTTAAACGTTACAGTGAGTTCACATGACCCTTGTGGGTTTTTGTATTTATCAACAAACGTCACATGGGTTATTTTAACTGCTTTTAACGGAGTGCTTTACCATAGTAAACCTCTGAAGAACATTACAATGTTTGACTTCCAAATGATGATGATATATACATTTATATTACTCTTCTAATCGTTTTGTGGATAATATACAACCAACATACACCATTCGAAACAGCATTAATTAGTTAATATGTTTATGTCTCGGGATGGTAGACACGACATTAGACTTTCATGGGAACAGCCCATATCTGCTTTAAATGAACTTCGCTAAAGAGTTTTTAATATCCCTTTGAAAACAAAATAGAACATTAATTCATTCCTTGATTGATGCTTCTCAGATGCTGCTCTATATGCTAAAGCTGCTTTAGTTAAGGTGGTTTTTAAAAAAATACACAACACCCAAAGGGTATTCCTGCTACATAATAATTTACTAATACATCTAACCACTAATTAGTACTTATACAGCATCAACTTTAATTCGTTAAAGCGCAAATACTTAAAGGGTAGTAAAAGGGTTTATGTAAGGGGGTAGGTAAAAGTAAGGTGATAAACCGAACACAAATTGACTCCCACAAGGTTTCCAGCAGTGCTAATTTTATGTTTCTTTTCAACTCATTTAAAGTTAGACGCTGGTATTATTAAAGTGATGTATAGAATGTGGAATGCACTAACACCTCAAATGTGCTGATTTATGAGATGTGTTTTTCAAGAGAAATCATTGTTTATTAAAAGAAAATTGGATGCCCAGGGCCATTGTAAGATTAAAATAGGAAGCTGTGAGTACTTTAAGATATTATAAATGGAGTAATATAGAGAGAGAGAGTAAGAGGGGGGGGAAATAATTTCATGGTATAGTATTTGGTATATTTTTTTCTAAATTAACTAATTCTGTTCATTATAATATAAAATGTTAAATAAGAAAAAAGAATTGAAAGTTATTTCACTATATTTGCTAATATAATTGGAATTGCTGAATGTTAGGTTAAACGTTTATAACATTGTTTTAATGTAATGCTAACTTATTTACTAAATCTTCAACAGCAATATAAAATAAAATAATTGCCTTTTGTAACTATGTGTCAATAGAATGCAAATTAAATGAAACAATAAGAAGGTACTCTGTGTTTTTAATATAACAATTATTAAGTTTAACTAGAAATTGAAAATATTTTTATAATAATTGCAACATGGATTTTGTATTTGTAATTGAAATATATATATATATATATATATATATATATATATAGATATATATATATATATATATCTATATATATATATATATATATATATATATATATATTACATTACATAATATCATTGGTCATACCCTCCTTAGATGTGCAGTTAAAAAATTGTTTAAATAATAAAAAAAAAATAATAACAGTTGCAAAGGAATGGTAACTTGCCAGCAACCAGTCCTTGAGACATGACGATCAAAATCACCCTTTTAAGAAAATACTTTAGTTTTACTTTCAGTTAGGAGTTAAGGAGCCAGAAGCTTTTAGCATCTCATTTCACTCACACACAGTCCATTATAACATGCATAAACAAGGATGACAAGTTGAGATTAATGAGAGTCCCAGAGTGACAGAACAATTTAATTGTCAGAAATCATAGAAGCTGAACTTTGCCAGTATATTTATACAAGACTGCCACAGTCTAGAATACATCCCTAATTGATTATGACCAATCAGAAATAACAAAAAGAATGAAGCTTTGTAATGTACTAATAACATGCAGTATACAATAGGTTCTTCAGATTAAGTGGGAAATGTTATATTTTCACGATAAGTGTCTAATGGTTCTATGGTTCTTGCACTTTAAGTCAGCCCAGCAATGAAATTTGTTTCCTCTGCTAGAACATGTATATTTTTCTTACGTGGCTGTGCACAATGCGGTTCCACCAACAGATAATACGCTAATAAAATAGCAGTTAAACATATTTCTGCATTTACCATAATGTTTAAAAACGCACAGTACATATACATATAATCTGTTGTGTTTAGATTAGTAGAACTCTTATACATGTGATATTTATTTTGTGTTTATTTATGTTTGCATTTATACAATAAATGTAGCCATCAAGTATTTCATTTTTTTTTTTTTTTTTTTTTTTTCTCTGATTCAGTTTCTTGGAAAAATAAGTCACTATGAAATTGTATTATTTTATAATATATTTTGATTTTCATATTTTTTTTTTCCAATCCAGATCCATACCATGCTAATCGTCGCATAATGAGGAAAATCATAACAGAATTCTGACACTTCAGCTTGACAAATCCAGAAGAGTGCTGTTTGACATTATTCTTTTATGTATACTTGAAAAAATAATCTATTTTTTTGTTCCAGGCCAAAGCGAATGACTTCAGTGGGAAAGTATGTAAAAGATAGTTTGGAAATAAATATGCTCAGGAAAGTACAACTCTTTCTGAATGACCCTCTACCTTGGAATGTCTAGAAGTCTGAGAATCATAGGGTCAGGGAATATATGCAGACCTAGTGCCTTAAAGACGACTATTCCTTATTTGGAATCTGCGCAGACATGAAAGCCAAAGTTGTATAAACTCGAAAGAAGATTTTTCCTGCTGCTTTCATGCCTACTCCTTGACCTATCCCATTTATAGATTCCTTTGAGATACCATGCATTGCAAGTTCATTTGTTTCCTTGAAGTCTTCCAACAATGATTTTTAGCGTAAGCCAGTTCCTCGTGCAAGACTGAGATATGTAAGCAGAAGCCGGAGATTTATACGCCAGTAAAAGTCCCAGTTATTAATGGTTGGTTCGCAATTGCATAAGTTAAACAATATTGCAGTTAGCAATATAAGGATTTAAATTCACGTTTGCTTGTAAAATGTAGTCATTCTTTTTGTAGGTTGACATTTTTCAAACCAGACACAAGGTCCACAATGTTATATTTTCCATATATGGTGGATAATTGTGAAAACATTTGTAACATTTCAAATATTTCTAGTTTACATGAGCCGTGGAATGAAACAGCTAACGTGCATTAGGATTGCATCCAAATTATTGGTCTAGATTAAACTATATTGTTCAATTTTATTTGATAAGATAATTACGTGCAGATTTTTTTCTCTAAATTTAACAGAAAAAGTGCATTTGGCGCTATAGTACAAGGGATTTGAAAATGTATTTATAATTCATTTCTATTGAATGGGAATTTTTATAGAATGGGAATCCATAAGTCAAAAGGAGATAATAAGGTAAGGAACGAAAGAACCAACTACTCGATAGAAGTAGACTATATAAAAGAATAAACAATTAATTGTTGAATTTACACCCATCTTATATACCAACACATTAGGTGTACTGGTAAATGAGTTATTTTAAAGTATATAATGCTTTAATAAAATTGTACTAAATTATTTGTAATTTGTCAACTCAGCCGATGTAAAGTTTGGAAAAAAGTTACTTGATAAAATGAATACATAAATGTATAATTATATTTAATACCCATTAAACACTAATATTCAATACATAATGACTGTTTTTCCCCACAAGACACTTAACATAACTTATCATAAACATAAAGAAGATTTTATATCTAGTAGCCATTACTAATTTGATTCACTCCCTACAACAATAACAACAACATTTATATTGAGCTTTTCTCCCAGTGGGACTCGAATAGTATAGCCATTTCATGAATTTGACTTATTATTATTATTACTTTTATTTTCTTTTATTTATATAGCACCAACAATGTTTGCAGCACGTCTTACAATACATAGATATCAGAGGAATAACCAAGAACTGACAGACTAAGACAGACTGATACGTTAGGTAAAGAGGGCCCTGCTTGAAAGCTTACATTCTAGAGGGAATGGAGTGAGGAGAAACAGAGATGGTGTGCTTCTCTGGGGAAGTGGATTTTTAGATTTTTCTTGTATATTTAGAGGGTGAGTGAAAGGTGGAAGTAAGTTATGGGGCAACATGAAAAGGAAGCGGGAAAAGAAAGGGGTGATAAGTGAGGAAGAAAGCCTTGGACAGCGGGAAGAACGTAAAGATCGAGTAGGGGAGTATTTTGTCATGAGGGCAGAAATGTGTAGGCAAGCAGTACTATAGAGGGTTTTATATGTTATATGTAAATATAAAAGGATTTTAAACTGAATTCTTGAGGTAATAGGGAGCCAGTAGCCCTGCCAACCTCCTTTACAAGTGGAGTCATGGGCTATGACATCATATCACATTACCAAATAAAAAAGTATGGTCATGTGTTCGGTGGTGGCAGGCTGGGCTGCCCTGGGGTATAATAGGGACCCTATCTTTACATCTGTACTGAGCCCTAATATTTCCGATGGCGGTCATGCCTATGAGTGTCATTTGCTCCAGCAAAGATCAAATTTCAAACATGCACAACCCTATAAACTAGGAATTTTACTAACGTATGCCCCAAAGACAGGACACTGCTTTCACCAGGAACATCACACCTCAAGTCCTTATTTGGAGTGACTTCCAGTAGGTTTATTATTTAAAAAAAAAAATGGAAAGTAAACGTCACAAAAATATACATTCACTGGCGAATACCAGATTTACTGCCGAATAAAGCAAACCAAGACGGGAGCGTTGGGTGCCTGATCCAAATGTTGCTAAATTCCATATTCAATGACAAACATATTTCAGGGGTGAAATGGCACCCGACCACATAAAACAAAAAACGGCATTTAAAATATTTAAATCTGTAAACTTTACTCCATCGCGAATTCATGCAATACCTAGAATTAAGGGCCTCGCAGTGTACCCAGAATGTGTTAGGTAATGTTCCTTTTCATTTTCTCTTGCCCTGTTCTGAATAAGTTCCTATTATGGAAAAAACTTGCAGATTTTAAACTCAGCCGTTTCACCCCTGCAATACGAGAGTTGCTAAGCACTTTACAGTAAATTAACATTCAATTTAATAAGGCAATACTATTCCGTTAAATACTTGGAAAGTATCTAGCAATACCTAGAAGTCGTTAAGGAACACTCTCTTCTTTTAAATCTTTTTTAAAACAGATTTATAGAGTACTATGGGGTGGCTCATCTGACTTCAGCAAACTGACACTGTAACATATGACAGATGTAAACCATGGGGTTCCCAAAGCTCAAATGATTACCGACTTCAACACTCAGATTTAATATATTCTGACTTAAAGTGTGCAGCCTTGTTTAATATACACTGCTAAAGCACACATTTTCACGTGTTGCTGTGTCTGGGTGCATGATAACCATGTTGAAAATCTAATTATCTGTGTTAGAGTGAATATTGCGGTGTGAATACTACCTGCTGTGCTGTGAATGGATCTGGTAAACACAACGAAATGAGCAGAGAACGCACGCGTATCGGGTCCATGAAACAGCATTGGCTGTCATTCCGTATCAGACGGTGTTATAGAAGAACACGTCGCTAACTATACGAGATGTCTGTTGTTTATATCTACTAGTAATATGCATCCTCAAAATAAATAATATACTACATACATATAACTTCGTATTCGTATTAAATTTAAATGAACAACTAACATTCACTCACCTTAAACATAAGTTAAGGAGAAACAAACGTGAAAAAGCTTATTAAAAGATCATTTTGGCAACCGCTGTTCATCAAATATAATATTTAGGTTAATGATGAAAAATGGTGAAATACAGAATTATATAGTGAACAGGATGGCCTGTACCTGCATTCTTACAGGTATTTCAGCACTCATTCAAATACGAGCAGCATTGTAGAAGAAGACTTATTTATTGGGATTGGTGGTCATGGCTGGGCTTCTAAGTGACAATATGTGTGAAATATTAACACTACCCAGACCAATCTGATCTGATACGGTAAATTAATGCTTTCAAAATTCCCCAATAATTATTTTTTTTACAGACCTCAGTTTGAAGTTCTAATTTGAGCCTGTAATTATGCATATGCAATTTACGGTAATAGCCCTTGTAAAAAAAAAAATAATGATTGTTGTGTCCCTAGAACATGAGTTTACATTTTTCCTATACCTTAAGTTGTAAATTAACTAGTCATATGAGAATTTGTGCAAAATCCAGTACTGATCACGATGATTTCACTTCTGTGAGAATCAAGAGTGGATTTCCAAGGACAAATAATATCAAATCACTCAGTTTTGGACTTGTGGCATATAAAGTTTGATTTCCTACTCGATTACCAGTGTCTTATGTGGATTCAATACCTACGTCCTTCAACCGTAACTCCTGCCAGCTAATCCCTTAGAAGAACCAGATTGCCAATCTGGCGTGACTCTGCTGAAAATCAACCTTGTGTGTCATACAGTGTATACCATTTCAGCTATTTATCTGGTTAGTCCTGATGTAGCTGGAACAAAAATGAAAATTATTTATTAGAATTAATGAATTATTATAATATAAACAAGTGAATTGTTGAAAGGGACATGTAATACCATTTAATGATATTGTACATTGCACTAGTAACTTTCATTAAATGACCCCTTACTCTTAGGATGGAAATCACTGAATGAAATGTATGCATGGTGTCAGTAAGCAAACAACCGAGAGCAGAAGAAAGAAGAATTACCCCTGTAGAATTGGTGTCTATATCCTCAGGAACCACAACAATACAGCTGAGAATTAAGCATTGCACTCACAATAACTTTGTTAGAGGTACTCAATATAGCAACTGGTAAACTGGTCTATATCCTGTTAAAAGACATTATAGAGGTATAAAAATTCTAGCCAACAATATATATAAATATAGAAACTATAGAAACCAATGATCGTAAGATTGCTCCAAATTTAGCCCTTTGACCCAGATCTCCTCCAAATTTGCCTCAATGCACCAACAAAATGTTTCTAAAGTTTTACAATATTGTATGAATATCTATACATTGCATTACAATTGTGTTCGAGTAGGTATGCAAAAAAAAAAGCAGTCTCCCGTTTCATCTGAAATTCTGTCTATATGCAAGTCCACGTATAGTTATGTCTTGCGGCGTGATATATGTTGCAATGTTCATTAAATTAATTACTGACATATATCTGTATTTGTGAGTCACCCTCAATATGTTCTGCTGAGTGATTGGCCAGATTGATGCCAAAATCCACAATTCCACGGAATGCTTCAAATATTTTACAGATACACTGACCTTGTGGAGTTTCATTTTACAACATGTTCAGTAACTGTACACTCCATATGTTCCCTCCGATGTTGACACCATTTTAAACCAGTTATGCATGCTGTACAAAATATTTACATTTACAGTATGTATAGGTACCTATTTATAAGCCTATATTCATTTTACAGAACCTTGGGAGTGATTAGGACGCTTGCACATGGAAGAGGAGACTGACTTTGGTGCTATGAAAAATTAGACAGGACTTGCCAAACTTGGGGTACTTTGATGTAGTGGCAGACTAAGCAATATATTGCCACGTAGTGTGATGGAATCCTCTATATGTATTCCTTAGGCAGGTGCTTTTTGGCATGGTGTTTGCTAGGTATGCTTTGTTTTGTGAATTTATTGCACATGGTGTCCAGGGTAACATTTTATTGGCTGGCCCTTCTATTTGAATGTTTAGTGTCTTTGGCTTTTACCTAAATGAAAAGCCAACAAATTAAATGATCTTTAGAGAAGACTTCAGTCAACCAGTTTTGGTTTCAGTCTTCAATTATGAACTACAGATCTTGCACTCATATTATGGAAAACAAGGAACATAATTGTACTTCTTTTTTACTTGTGATCAAAGTTGTTAGCACAATGGGTAGCTTATATTTGCTGATGGTATCTGGCCATTTGCCTGTTGAAGACAGCCATTTAACATGGTCTACACCAACTGTATGGGCAACGAAGGCATAAAAATGTATTGCAGATCTTCTTGAAAACAAAATAAAGTAATATTGTTTGGGGATATACATAGCAGTTAATATTTCTAAACATAGGTATATGGATTGTGATAGCAGACAATAATCTCACTTCATTATCCATAACTACCCAACTAAATTTACTTCCACCGCTTTCATTGAAATGGTTTTCAAAATGTGGTTTACCTTCCATTAACTAGTCAACTCTTTTGTGCAGTAAATATTTGTATATTATCTACAGTTTTACATGAATTAGTCTTCATTGATTATATATTTAAATCACACACAAATATATTATCCACTTTCCTGCACAACTGTAACATAGGAAGTTGTTACTGTTTGCCGTTGTTGTATTTGTTTCCATTGGATTCGTACAATATTAGTTAGTTGGTATGGAAAAGACTATGGCTTTTTATTTAAGGATCTGGTCAGCACTGCAGAACATGCAGGGGTATAATTAACCCCTTAATGACAAAGCCCGTACATGTACAGGCTCAAAATGCATTGTTTTCAATGGGTTTAGGGACCGCCCATTGTCCTTAAGGGGTTAATACATAACATTATAGTACCGTATACATCTCGTAACCGAGACACAAAGACTCTGGGGTATATTATAGGTTAGCAGTCAAACTCGGCTACCTATAAATTATTATTGCATTGCTATGCCCTGGCACTACACATGGGTTATTATGGTGTATTGTTTCATAAATTTTCTTTGACAACATTACAAAGAATGTGGAAGTGTGTATAAAATGAGTTAACTATAAAGTGTGTATTACAATGACCCCGTTAGGATCCATATATCAGTTTTTGCTTAAAGGTGAAAACTCAGCTCCAGCAAAATTACACTAATACAAAAAAAATCTCAACCCAGAAAAATATGTCTGAACATGGAGATGTTCCTTAGAGAACCTCAATTAAAGGTCAAAAAAGGAATAATTACATTTTATAGTGAATGTCATGGAGACAGTCTTACCCAGCAAGGTTCTATAGTTAAATACGGTGAATAGGACATACTTGGTCCAATTAAACAATTAAATGAATTGCAGTATTGTATAATAATATGCGGGGTTACTGCATTCAAATATTCCAAATTATATACATGTGGAATAAGAGGGTAATAACAGCATTATTTATAGTTTTAGGAATAGGATAAAATAACATTTAACATCATTTTTTACTTGTTTTGTATTAATGATGATTATATGAACTGGCACGCCGAGCCAATCGTCTCTGGAGATAGGGTTCAGGATCTAATTGAAGAAGGGGAGAAGAGAGTTAAGCTGATTTTGCTTATGGCTTAGTTCTGGCTCAAGGAATTCCCATTATTCAGCACTTGGCCAAACTGGGATTCGGGCGCTGGGCCCTCGTATTACTTATTACAAGTTAGAAAATGTAAAAGGAACCCGATATGATGAGCATAACATTTTGATAACGTTAATATTTGATAATGCCAAATATAATACTCATGATAACACTCCCATCCAGGTTTAGATAGGTCATCAGGCACAGCTGCTCCAGTGGCAAATTGTGCGCTGCAGTGTGCAGCCATCAACTATATATACCCTGCCACACACCACGTGCGCATTAAACATGCAGCGTGTGACACCCATATCCTTCAGGCAGCCGCTGGCCTTAAAGAGCCAGGGCTGGCTTTTCATCAACAGTCCAGCCCTGCTGCATTACATTTTTTGGAATAACATAGTATGCTATAGCCATTAATTGCTCATAACTAAAACACAGATTCATGGAAATAAAGAAGTGCAAAAATGCTTCTCTTTCTCTGCAAAACCATCTGCAATATTCTGGCCTCTTGTAGTACTTCTGCAAAAGGGCCGAGTCATGAGCCTCTCCCTCATTCCTCCATTCGAGGGTACACAAGTACCTGGATAACGGAGCTGATACCAGGGAGAAGCGGATGGAGAAAGAAGACAGAAGAAGAAGAAGTGGTTGGTGGAGAAGGTAGGGAGAGAGAGAGAGGACATTGAGAGAGAGTGTGAGACACAGCGAGTAAGAATGTGTAAGAGAGTAAAAGTGTGAGAGACCGTGAGTGTGAGAGCAACAAAATGCAAATAAAAAAATCAGAGCTTTGTACTTTGATTTCAGTGTCCCTGACTCCTTTTCCACATGTCTGCTTCTTTTCTTGCCTCTTCTTGTTCTTCTTTCTTCTTCTGTCTTCTTTCATCATCCACTTCTCCTCGGGATCAGCTCCTTTCTTCAGGTCTTTCTGAAAAAGGGCAGAGTCTCTGTGCACACAGTCACCCTGTGTTGGAGGAACTGGAGATAGGCTGTGCCCATGGTGCCTGGCCTGGCTCCGTCTTTTTGCGAATGTATTGCAAGAAGCCAGAATATTGCAGATGGATTTGCAGAAAAAGAGAATGCACCATTTTAGGAACAAATTCTATACTTATGCTGACACACAATTATTCTAACACACATTTACGCATATATACATACACAGGTGCTTACCCATACATGCATATACATACTGTACACACTCATGCTAACAAGCACACATACACACACATATGTAAACATACTGTACACTCTCATGCTAACATACATGTTCATATAATCACTCATGCTAACATACACACTTACATATTCATGTCAACACACACTTACACATACACACTCATGCCAATACATACCTTTACACATACAAACTTATGCTGACAGACATATTTATGCACACATGCTAACATATACACACGCATGCTAACACACACATTTACACATACGCACTCATGCTAACACATTCCCAATCATGCTAACAAACATTTACACATATACACTCACGTCAACACACACTCATGTCATCATACACACTCACATCAACACAAGCATGCTTACACATACACACTCATGCTAACAAATGCACATACTACACATAAACTTACACATTCATGCTTGCACACACACAAACACTCAAACACACACAATCATACTAACACATACACTTACATTCTTCTTCATTTCCTCCACCCCCCTAACCCATTTACCTTTACAGAGCCTTCTTTTAGCTACTTGCTTTCCCCTAATGACTCCTTAGGCTAAACTTTTACGGGCAATCTAGTATATAAACATTAATTTCTTCCATGAGCATGTAGAGCTTGTAGCATGCTTGGACATCCATTTAATAAGTTGAATGCCACCAAAATTACTATAAGATAATAAATTATATTGTAGAAGATGTAAAGTGCATTTTTTAAATATACTTATTCCTATAGTCAACGTTTCAAACTTCCCACACATGATACATTTCTAGCCTTATCCATGTTCTATTAAAATTCTTCTGGAGTTCCTAAAATGTGGTCTAAGCGTTTGACACCTTAGATAATAGAAAATTGACAGCAACATAAAACTGATAGATATGGGCACAATCTGTTTTTAATTACTCTTTGTAGATCCACTTTAAATTTGAGTGCATTAAAGTTTATAAAACTTAAATCAAACCTTTAAAAGTAATGTCTTTAATTTATATAGTGTATGTTATTTCTTTCAAAACAGATGAATGTTAATTGAACAGGATATCATTTATGTAAATGTAATTAGTTGAGAAACATGATCGGAAAATATATAGTGCTTACAGAAAATGGATAGCTCTGAGGGGTATTGCTCTAATTATTCAGCCCTTTATAGAGCTCCTCCAGATTTAATCAAACAGTAATAAATTGTTCACGGCTAATGTCCTGTCCAAAATAAGTCAGTAATAAAGCAAAGATTTGAAAACTTAGTCCAGCCTTTAACAACAGGCTGTCGTGAACTTCTTTTTTATATGTTGCAGCTTGCGCTTGACATGCATCCATAGTAATTAAAACACATAAAACATTTCAGGACATATGAGACCTTTTATTCCTTGTACTAAGATTGTCTCTAAAAATGATTAAAGCAACCTGAACGTTGAAAGAGAGCTATTTGATATTCATAACACTCTCTATAGAAGACAAGGAAGCAAGGCAAACATTTCCGATGACTAAAACACAAGAGCTTGACATTTTTGTCATTATACAGTTGTTTCACATCCCATTTTAGTGATCTTTGGAATATGTTTTGAAAAAACTGACTCCAACTAAAAAAGTGTGTAATATTAAAAAAGAGCCGGTTTTGTTATATTTATATTTGGAAGTAATAGGCAAAATATTTTTTCGGATCTTTTTTTTTGCATTTGTACATGGTTGCCATGCTATATATATATATATATATATATATATATATATATATATATATATATATTTATATATATATATATATATATATATTTATATATATATATATATATATATATATATTTTTTTTTAAGGAAATTGTAACCTTTTACAACAATAGATAAATGTTAAAAAAATTGCCTGTCCTTACATCTGTACAAAGGTGTCCAGACTTCCAGCCACAAAAGGGTTTCATATAGGACCTATAGGTTGTACAAAACAGTTATTGGATAAGTCATCAGTTATGATCTCCTTCTGCCGCAAATGTAAGACTAACGTGGGCATTGACAGCTGAGGACCACATCCAGGCTTTTACTCTATACAGTTTAACTAGAAGAGCCTATATACATATCATATATTTCAAGATAGGAATCTTAACAATCTACAGGAGTGTTTCAAATAATTGCAGTTGAAAGGGCAGATTAATATTGCATTTCAGGGCTAGGACACTGTATTAGTTAAATTGCACCCAAAGAGATTTTTGTCTTGTTAATTAGTAATGGGTTCACAGTTTGCAAAAAATATGAACCCTTTAAAACCACTGCAGTGTGAATCTAACTGATGAAAGGCATTCGCTGCGGGGATAATTGATATTCTATTATCATAATTGCCAGTTTATATTACTGGTATGACACTTGACACTTTTTTCTTATTCAGTTTAACATCATCAATTAAGAAAACATTTGTGTAATGGTATCATCTCAGTCGCATCACCAAGGTAGTTAATTATGACATCATATCTTTTATGTCAAAGAAGTTTTCAAACTGCTCAGTGTTCTCACCTCCTATGAGTAATTTAAAAATGAATAACCCGTTTTAAATCTCTTATGGGTTTTCTGATACTCTTTAATAATTTTATGGAAATTTATATTGAGGATGATTATTTAGCCAAGAGAATATTACGCATTTGGTCTTGATATTTTAAAATAATTAATCTTGATGAACAAAAACTAAAATAAATGCATATTAAAAAATCTCAGTATGCTTGATGCGTAAATGCGTATGTTTCTTATATATCGTATTGAGAAAACATTGAAATTACAAAACAATTCTCCACGAAAATGTCATATAAAATGTCAGTATAAAAAAAGAACATAATATACCCATGCAAAGAGTCTTTAGCAGAATTCTTAGTGAAATACAAACAACAGGACTGATCAAGAATAATGAAGAAAGTAAGGAAATGATGTAGGGGTGAAGTAGCTAGAATAGCAGAAGCAAGGACAAACTGCCATTATACGCTACATTGGAATGAGTGAAAGTATGTGCGTTGACATATTATGGGAATAGGGTTACATAGTCTTGTGGTCATAGCAAATAGAGAAGATCCTTTTTGGAAATTAAGGTTAATATGACCACATGAAAGACCAGATCTATTTAATAAGACAAGTTAATATAAGAGAAAATATGGTCACCTAATGAGATACTTATGAGATACTAATTTACTAATGAACATGGAATATATTTAAAGCAGGCAAGATAAATGCAAAACCAGGAGTCCAAAATCCAAGTACACATCACAATAAATTCACAACTGGAAAAGAGCAAAACTAGCATAAAGCTAAGCAAATGCAGAGCCGTTATCCTAGGGCTCTCAACCATGATAGCAGAAAACTAGGGGTTTACATTGTTAATCATTTAAGGAGAACCCTATAGGATTGACAAAGCAGGTGTAGCACACAGTGTTCTAAAACAAGTCACTTACAAAAAATAGTCAAGAAGACATTGTTACTGAAAAAAAGAAAATGTATAATTATTTGTAATAATAAAAATATGCCTATATCAATATGGACATGTCTAAAAACTATCTTGCTCTGAGAGAAAAGTATGTATTTTCCTAAATTTTAAGCATTCAGATAGTGAGACTTTATGTTACCTTACAAGCAAGGACCCCTTCATTTACATATTCCTAGTATTTTATACATAGCTTTAGGTATTAGCACTTGGATGGAATCACATAATTTTGCCCTCCTCAAGCTTTGCTTTTGCAAACATACCAAATCTATGATTTTTTAATGCAAAAGCACATGAATTAAAATCAGTACAATGCATAAAATGAATATATTTTTTTTTCCCTGAAAGACATCACTGTAGATTTTTCTTATGAAATTCTAATTTCAAAGACAGATTTTTTTTTTCCAGACAAGCAAAAGCAGAATGTGTGACTCCCAATGCTCAGAAATTATCATCATCCCCAAATGAACTAATTGTTAGATATTAACAAGGCTTGACAAGTTTTGGCTTGCTAATCCTCTTCTCTCTCCCTCCCAAGGTCTTTGAAAACCACAAGTTAATTAGTAATGATAATTAGTTTGCAACTAACTACAATGAGTTCTCACCTTTTCTTGCAGATGCTTGTTGATTTTGCCTTCATAGCTTTTGTCTTCCCGAGCTCAATTAATCATTTATATAATTGACTGTAAATGTACAAAACCAGTGAGTTCAAAACGACATTGCATGGGTTTATGGTACCTACATTTTAGATAACACAATAAATACTTATCCTTTACCTGTATGTAGGAGCAATCACAAAAGCCTGTAATTTGTTTATGGTATTTTGCTTCTTACATCACCTATACAGATCTTCCTCCCTTGAGCCATAATGCTTATTATGCAATACAAACAGGCATTTAAATAGTAATATGATACGAGTAACAAGAAAAAACGTTTGGTGGCATAGTATAATTAGGACAATGTATATGGTCGTATTGCTCCATAAGCTTCTGTAACTCCGTACATCTTTTCACTTTGTTGGGTGGGAATTTTCTACTTTTTGAGATGTATGTTTTATATGAAATGAATCCCTCAAATAAGTGACAATGATATGTTTTGATGCAAAGCATCTGGCTCCTGCTAGTGTACACTTCAATAAATATACTGGGGCTTTTCATTTCTCTCTTAAGGCGAGTTACTGGAAAAAACTCAACATTGTTATAAAAGCCAACGACACTGATTTTCTATCTTTCTATTATCTATCTATCTATCTATCTATCTATCTATCTATCTATCTATCTATCTATCTATCAATCTACATTGAGCTAGAAATAGTTTAATACTAATAGAAGTTATACTTCTTTTTTCATTTCATTCCTGATTGTGTGAAAGGCTGTGACTACCCACAATCCATTCTGTTCTGTTGTGTAATATTGTGGAGGTTCTATATAAAAAGTGATTATGCTGAAACTGCCCTTGGAAACAAATGAAATATTATTTTTGACTGGACCATTCCATTGACAGTCATGGTGGAAAGACCACTCTTCAAACTTTGATTCAGCATCACTAATCTATGCGTGCATGACTGCTTAGGTCCAGAGGCCTTGTATCCCAACCCCTTCACCCACGCTACCTTAAATAAAGACAAGAGCCATTCATATGGGTAAGCAATTTATTAACTCCATCATGCTAGAATAATCATATATAACGCTAACATATAACACAGCCAAAAACCATACAGACCAATTTGATGCAGTGTGCGGCATATGGTCTGAGCACTGATAGGCTGACCCCCACCCCTTTCCCAAAGACAACCTCTGGATATGACGCTGAGCACGTGCACTCAACTTCTTTGGTTGACCATGGTGAGGCCTGTTCTGAGTGGAACCTGTCCTGTGAAACCACTGTATGGTCTTGCTCACCGTGCTGCAGCTCAGTTTCAGGGTCTTGGCAATCATCTTATAGCCTAGGCCATCTTTATGTATAGCAACAATTCTTTTTTTCAGATCCTCAGAGAGTTCTTTGCCAGGTGCAATGTTGAAGTTCCACTGACCAGTATGTCAGGCCCCCTTTCAGGCTGCATCACTACAGTTCCCCTGTCTCACTACAGTTCCCCCTTTGCTGTAATCCATTCCTGGATTTTCCTGTGCTCTGCCGTTTACTTCTGATACTTTGTTTCAGTCCTGCTCTTAGCTTCAGCTTCTGTTTCCTTTATATGGTGTGCCCTACCCGTTTGTTATTTTTCTCTCCGTCTGCAGTCTAAAGGTATGTCCTTCTTGGTTCTTTGTTTAGATTTAATGTTTAGTTTCAGCTTATTAGTAATTCAGTAGGCAGGGTTTAGCGCTAGGACCCACCGAATATTGGAGCACTTTGGTGTAGCGATGGGCTAACTATACTATGGCCATAAGATGTGACTAAATCTCCAATTGTTATCATATAGTCCTAGGCTAGTCCTGTATTTGTGTGTCTGTCTTTTATGTATCTTTTCCCTCTATCATCTGAGGATTTCGGTTCCTCTCTTCTCTCTCCATTTCCCAGTCTATCCTTGCTTAAAGGAGAAGCATCTGAGGATCTTGGCTCCTCACTCCATCCCCTGTGTTCCATGCCTTGTTCCCTGTCCTTTGTTGTGTCCTGTACCATGTATGTCTTGTCTGGTTATGTTTCTTGCTCGGTCTCCCTGTTCCTTGCTCTGTCCCTGTTGCTCGCTCTGTCCCTCTTGCTTGCTTATGTTTCTGCTGTTACTCTGCTTAGCTTCTCTACTTCCAACGTGCATCATCCTGCTCATTTCTCTATAGTGCTTGCAGGATATCACTTTGTTTTGTTCTGGACAACATCCGTTGGTATGTCAGGGCCCTGGTACGTGGCTGTAGGTGCTCAAGACCCTGGAGAGTGTAGTCGCACTGCACCAGGCCCTGTCCGACTCCTGAATTCCATCATTGGGCGCTCTGGGTCATTAGTCGTCTGTATGGACCAAGTCTCTGACACCTTCTCCCCATTCACACCTGAGACCGTGTAACACTAACGAGTCACATGGCACCGGGGAGGGAAAATGGCTAATTAGGCTTAATTTGGACATTTTGAGGGGACAGCAAATTTACACAGTTATACAGGCTGTACACTCACTACTTTACATTGTAGAAGAGTGACATTTCTTCAGTGTTGTCACATGAAAAGATATAATAAAATATTTACAAACGTGATGTGTGTACTCACTTTTGTGAGATACTGTATATACACGTAAACATTCACTGGGATTTTTTAAATAATTTTTTTCTACAGAGAATTAATTAATTTCAGTAATTGCTAGTACAGAGGAAATGTTTATTTTCTGATTATACTGGAACCTGATTAGTAGGAGCTTGTCTTTAATAAGAATAAGAATTCCCAGCTGATACCAATGTGTCAGCATTTATCCTTTGGAAACCAAATTAGGAAGATACCATATTAGTGTAGCATGATAATAAGAAAGCAGGTTCTAAAACAAAATATTTACTGTGCTTTTTAATGGTTATACTTGAAACACCACAAATATTAAAACAATACATTTGGTTGAAATATCACTAGAACATGTTTCAATCTACAAGTTCAATAATTTTACTATTGTAGTTCCACGACACAAAGAAAAATTCCTATTTCAACTGGACATTCATGTTAATATTTTTACACTGGTGTTTATGCCTGTCATTGAAATGACAAGGCCAAAAATTGTCTGTCCATATTGCTGCATTCTGCTTCCCCATCTATTCTGTCTCCCAGAGCTCTCTGCCCCACAATTTTTCCTGTTCTGTCTCCCTCCTCTTCTACCCTTCTTTCTTCCCTGGTATCACTCCTCCTTTTTTCACTCTTCCCACTTGCTCTCTGCCACCTCTCTTTATCTCTCTCTCTCACTCCCTTTTCTCTCTCTCCCTTCCTTCGTTTTTCTGATCCCTCGCCTCTCTCATCTTCTCTCCCATCCTTCTCTCGCTTTTCCTCTCTCCTCCTCTCCTCCTCAACCTACCTATAATTTCCTTGCTTACATTCTTTTAATTGTTCATTTTTCCTTAACTATCACTTCCAATCACTTGGAACCTGTCCTAGATTTTCTTGGATGTCATCCGACAGTTTATGCTTATTACATTTTATTGCGTCACACTTCTCATGCCAGATGACTCTTCAATAGAACAGAGGCTGTGACACAGCTGCTCAGAACACCTTAATCAATAGATGCAGATAATACATGAAATTTTAAATAAAATAAAGTTAATTGAATCGACCTGACTACACTTAACAATTTAATTATTCATTAGTGAAGGTGAGATGCAGGGGCAAGACGAAGTAGACAGGTGCTGGAGGATCAGAGGGGAGCAGGAGGGGGTGGGTCAGAGCAGAGAGGGCAGGAGAGGGATGGGAGTATCAGGTTGCACTGGAAGGGGCAAGTCACAGAAGAGGGGGACTTAGGAGTTTGGTTCAGGGCAGAGGGAAATGGGAGGGGACAGATCACAACAGAGAGGCCCTGGAGGGAGCAGGTCAGAGGGGACAAGAAGGGCCTGGGAGGGACAGGGAGGGCAGCAGAGGACACTTATCAAAAACCAGCTCTACTCTTTCTACTTGTGCTTGAAATATGCACAAATAAAAAATAGCAAAAAATCTGCATCTGTGCATTGTTTTTTACTTTTGAGATGGGCAATGCATTAAGTAAAGCTTCTACGTTTATTGGTACAATAATATATGGCTTGATGAAAAGCTACATCAAAATTCCTTTACAATGAAACACTGGGTTAAATCTAAAAAGGAAATTTGGTGCAAAGCCTAAAAGATAATCATAGCAACATATTAATTCTGTAGTGATATGAGTTGACCACCTTTTCATTTTTGCACAAATATCACCTCTTATACGTAGCCTTCTGTGCCAATGGTTAGGACATTTTGGACATTTTGGATTTATAGCTCGGTTGTGAAGAAGATAGGAGTGAATGCATTCTAATTTACTTAGAACTTAAGAATCACATGCACTTTTGTCACTCTTTGGATATTTAGTTAAATAATTACAAAATGCATATGAAAAAGGTAACCCTTTTCCTATAATCCTATTTCATAAAAATAATTTGTAAATTTACCATTTACAAATTTCACAATTTAGGGCCCCTCTAGCCATATAGTATGTTTAATCTTCATAATGTGATTCCCAAACGCTACTGGTTTTTAGATGTCAGTAATCATTTATTTGACATAAAAAACTCTAATGCAGCCTGTATAACATGACTCACAAATAAAAATAAATGCTTTGAAGACATATAAGAGCAACACTTTTATAATCCCCAAGAGCTGTTTTGCATGTGACTCAAATAACACAAATGTATATACATTTGAGCACTGCAGGGCTTACAGATCCTGCCAACTTGTCCAGGCTGGGGAAGCTATTATAAAATCATCTTCTGTTACATGGACCATAGCTTAATTATGTGTGACCTTTAGCTATTCTCTTCTGTTATTTCCAGTCCAAAGCAACTCTTGATGACACTACACAGTACCAAACATGAAATTAGCTATTTTACATTTTTTTTTAAAACAGTGTAAATTAACACGAAAGTGAAACTTCTGTTGGAATTTGCTTTTGTAATGTAATTGATGGACTTATTTGTCTATACCTTGAATCTAACTTTACGTTACTTAGTTGACTGTTAATTGACCAGTATGTCTATAAACAGTACTGAAGTTTAGTAAATCATTTTCCTGTATTTTTTTTCCTTTGAAATCATGGGGAGAACAATTGAATAATAAAAATCTTCATCCTCTTTGATGGTTCTGCTTGATTGTTACTTCGTAACCTTACATTTAATGTACAGTGTACTGCATGGTATGTTCCAGATTGCAAAATCACATTGCTGACGGCCTTGTTCTTAGATGGAGAGCGTCCAGCAGCTGTCTTCAGGAGCAGCATTATCTGTCATCCTTCTAGAATGTAATTTCTCACGTCCGAGGGAACTCCTTGGTATATCATTAGCTAATGGAACCTGAGCTTGATATCTGAATGTTTAAAATGTTTAAGCATGGCTGAATTTGGGATTTATTTGCCTAATGACAAACTTTTATTGACTCATGAAGTATAGAAGAATTCAGGGGTCTGCAGCTGAAACCACAGTCACATGTTTGTCATTGTGTAGACACATGCATTGGCAACATATAGGTTCAGATTCGGTTATTAGTATGATTTATTATATGGCAGTCCTCATCTTTTGTCTTAATTTATTGGGTTGCCCACTCAGCTGTTAAAGCCTTGATCTTTGGTCATTTCCATGTTTTTTGGGGCTTCTCTGTGTCGGGAGGTAACGTCTTATGGGTGTAAGCTTAGTTTTGGTCGGTAAAGTATTCAATAACATTCAGGATAATGATCTGCAAAAGCCTCATTTTCCTTCGGCTCAAGTGGTTCATTCTCCTTTGGCTCAAGTGGTTCATTCTGGTGGGAATATTGGTTAGATCCAGGCAGTTGAGCTTTGTCTCATGATGAAAAAATATTTTGTGAAATGCATTATGTATTTGTGGTCATTTGTTGACATATTATTTAATATTTATTAGTATAGTATTGTGCTCCTCCCCTAACCTGCGCGTGTGAGGACTTCTCATTCATACTCATGCTAGAGTCAGAAGGAGGGAAGAGCCCATTGGTCTCCTTCTAATCTTCAGAGTCAGTGTGGCAAGTTCATGTGACTCCTGCATTGAGCTCCCCCATGCCACATAAACAGCACTCTAGTCACATATTTTTATATTGTATAAATAAATACTTGCTCCAGAAGTGTGGCTGGGTAAGTGGCACATACTTGGCTGACCAGTCATCCACCACCAGCAAGCAAGCAAGCCTTTTCCATCTATCTATGCTGCTAGGGAGCATGAGGGGTCAAGCAAATATTAAAGAATACCCTTTCTAAAAGAAATAAAAAGATGAGTGGATGTCACAGAACTTGTTTAAAATAAATGGTTAGTAACATGGTATTCAGAATACTTATTCAAGTTGTAGTACAAGTAGGGGTAAATTTAAATAGTAAACGCAAGAAGTTGGAGGGGTAATCAGGCAAATGACATTTTGTGATTTAAAGAACAGTTTGGAAGTAATAAAACTGAACTATAAATGCAAATCTCTGTAATTTATCAACGCCTTATAATATGCACTTAAATTTCTTGGATGTGTGAATCTTTTATCCTGGTTACAATAATGAAGTTGCCCATGTTTTATTTATTTCAGACCAAGGTTAAAATTCATCAATGGGAGATAAATATTTAAGGTGTGCTGTAAATTTAGGTTTTACTATTAAACATCCTTCACGTAATTTTATACTATCGTGTAAAATTAACCAGACTCACCCCTGTCATATAGGTTAGGTAGGAGGCTGCCGCTGGCTCTGAGGTGGTAGGAGGTGTCCTAGTGAGGTTCTTTCCCATGTTAAATAAGCAGCTGCATAAATTCACTGGAGTACTGGAAAAAATAGTTCTCCTGGGTAGCTAGATACCCTGAGGATAGTGCTGATAATAACACAATACATACTTTAGATAAGATATAAGTTGTATAACAATTCGGGGTTAGACAGATGATGAGATAGGGCTGTTGCTCAGCTATGGTCCATTGGATCAAAAAAATAGAATAAAAGGTAATTTTCTCCTGAGCTTGAGTGAGCAAATTAGATGCTCTGTTGCTCTGAAGACATATAAGGCCATCTTTCCTTCATCCTTACAGTTATCCTAAGTTCTAGGTTCTAGAACATAAAGTTTTTTTTTTATTACTATGCTTTTTAGTCCCATGATAGGAAAGTAGTGCATTTTTGGGATCACGTGTTCTTTACTACAAGTTTTCTGTGACATTTTCAACTTACAAAATATTACTTGGAAATGTGACACTTTGGTTTAAATGCTTGAACATTTCCTCAATTAATATTTGACGTATTTTTTTTACATTTTTACAACATTCTATGTGGCTGATGCACCTAACACGTAACGTTTGAGTAATAGCCAAATGTAACACAAATGTAACACATTCACCTCTTTCTGATAGGTGATCATGTTGGAGATGTTGTGTCATGGCTTCTTTCTGTTTAACACAACTAAGGCAAGCAGTTGTATCATAATAACTAACAGATTTCATTTTAAATCAAACAGAAATATGTGGAGAAGGCTGACTATGGTTCTCTGGTCACCAACAATTTTATCAAAAGTTCCATATCGATTCATCTGAAACATTTAGGCCATACAATGTTATAGTTCTTGATATTAAAATGTGTTTATTTTATAGCTTGTGTTAAAGACCCTATAATTAACTTTCCAAAGTACTCTGGGCTGTCCAGAATCGGTCGAGGCCCATTGAACACCAAGTTTTCAGGGTAATACTTAGCATATTGCTTAGTGAAATAGAAAATTAATTGGTCAATTACATGCTAATTAGAGATGGCCTTAATTTTCCTCTTTCAAGTTTATGTTCCTGCAAAAAAAGGTCGGACAGCAATGCTAAGGAAAGCCTTAATATAACAAAGATGAAAACAGATTCTCCAAAATAGAAAAAAAAATCACACCTTTTTTAATATTGGGTCATAATTTCGTGATTACATGCTCCATTCTTAAATAAAATAGGAAGCAAAATATGTTGTTACCTCTAGATTGTGCTTAGTGTTCTATTTGCTTAGATTGTTAAATGATGAAAGGGGGCAACCTATTCAAGTGTGACACATATAAAGTCAGTGTAATGTATTATATTTATACTAATTTGAGAATTCTAGGTATTGTGTTGTTTAGTTATTTTAAAGACATTTTATCACTTAGGGCCCCCCAAAACTTGTGTCATCCCATCAGCAGCATCCTATAGTCTTAAGTTAACAAGCTAATATTTCGTTCAGTAATACCACGGTGGTAATGGCTACATTTGCCAATTGAGAGAATGAGCACATGTGCAGGCATTTGCCTGATAGAACTTCTGCTGTCATGGCCTATTAAAACCAGTTTACATGTGCATGTCGAATTTGATGAATATGTATGTGACCTCTTTCAAAGCTATCACTCATTGGGCTCTTACCCCCTCGGCAGTAAAACAGCACCTCTTGTTAGACACAGCTTGAGTAACAAGAATGTTATGCTAATATATCATTAGACCTTTAGAGGTTTTTTTGCTTCCCACCAATTTCCAAATTAAAATATTTTGAAATTATAATTACTCTTTTTATGAATAACACAATTCATTTGTCCATTTTATCAAATCCAAAAGTGCATAAGGATTGCTGTCACAAATACTGTACTTTTACTGTACTAGCAGACATGTTGAAAAGGGAAGACTGCCTGCCTGCCTGCCTGCCTGCCTGCCTGCCTTCAAAATGTATATATTTTTCTGTTTTTAAAAATTGTAGCAACTTTGTTAATGGGATACTAATTTGAAACTGCAACAGTTTAATTTGTAGTATATGGTAATGGTTTATAATCTCATTAGTCATTACTGTGACCTAGTTTGCACGGTCTATATTAGAAACAACAACATACTGTAGGATGAATTGATTAAGATGTGGGAAAAAGAGCACCTGGAATTTGCTATATGGTTCATCTGTGTTGATATCTGTGCCTTAAATAGAAGTGTTTACGTGTTGAAGCCAATTTAGAAATTTGTACTTACTTTATTTATTTCATAATAATAATGATATGGAAGAATTAGTAGCAATAAGCATAACACTGTTTTTTAAGCTTGCATAGAAGATGCCAAATTGTCTTAAACATCCAAGACAAGTATCGAGAAAGGATACTATGAAGTGTTTCGGTGGATTCTACTGCTGATCCATATGCCAGATCAGGTAGTAGGTCCAGTGCAGGCTCAGGCTCAGAACTCAGTTTGAGGCAGACAGGTGTTGATTTGCCTAGTTGAAGCAGGCTCTCTGCTATAACCTTAGACTTTTTTAAATACCATCTATAGACACTGAATTAGTAGAAGCAGGGAGTCTCGGAACTGGCTCACAGCAGCAGACTGTGGAACTGAGGTCAGGCTAAGCTCTGTGGAGCTAAGGTCAAACGACTATGTGGAACTGGAGTGGATCCCACAAAAGGACAAACTATGATCATTGTCAGAGTCCAAGCCAATGGCCAAAACCAGAGAATATACAATAATACTGACATACATGGGATGAACAAAAATGCTCTAGCAAGGAAGCTAAGGGGATGCCTGTGTTGTATAGGTCCTTGATTACAGGAATGAGTAGCAGGTGTGTCAGAAGCAGGTAGACATGTTATGTCCATAGAGAGGCAGAGAGCCCAGTGACTCAAAAGCCACCTGGTGACGTAAAGGTTAGGTGTAATACTTTCGATATGCAGGGTCTGCTTAGCTCCTTTTAAAACTAAAGACAACTTTATTGGGCAGGGTATATCACAGGGCTTATTCACAAGCAATATCATATTTCACTTGGTCATTTACCCACAAAATATTTTTTCTATGATATTTCTAAAAGCGTAAATGTTTTCCAGGGTCTCAGGGTGAATTACATTCTCCAGGCAAACCCCACCCATTGCTTCCCCCCCTAATAGCTGTCTGGTGCAGGACAGCAGTACATAACTACTTTTAGGTAATTGTCAGGATTTTGTACTACTAGTAGACCTATTGCAATAGTATTCTGCTGGTAGTTGTAAAGACATAAATTTAATTTCAACAATTTATAGAGGACCAGTTATAGCCAGTAAAATGGGCCAAAAACTTTTTTTGTTTTCAGGCAAAAAATTACATTCCCTGCCCATTCGATTTTGAGGAAAATGGGGAGGGGGGGCATTTTTAATTTGGGAACAAAACTCCACATTCACTCTCATTCACTCTCACTCTCTAAATGTTTTCCTACATTCTCTGCAAACCATATGCCCAGATATGTCCACGGACAAAGATAGACGATAGAAGATGAAAGAGAGAAGGTAGAAAATGAAGAACAAGAATATGCAGAAGTGGTCTGCAGAATCACAAGGGGTCGGCAGAGAAGGTATGGAAACAGCTAGAGAGTGTGAGAGATAGTGAGAGCACACGGGCCTGCAAATTTCGGACGCAATCTCAGAGTTTTTTTGTTCGTTTTTGTCCACTTCATGGGAGTTCTGTCCTCGTTTTCATTGTGCTAACTGCTGAATATGCAAAAATGTGATACATTTGCAATTTGTTCAAATCTCAAGTCTAATAGCCAGTGTTATTACAATATGGAACAGTCTAAATTAACAATAAAATTTGCCATATACAATATGACAATAGGATTACCATACATGAAGATATACTGGTACTGAATGGAGCAGAGGGTGCTGGTTAATGGGGAACTTCCACCATGTTTTTTAATACGAAGATCAGAATTAAAATGCATTTTTACAAATATTGTGCTCTTTTATTGTATTAAAAAGGTGTTGTTTTTGCATTATATATATATATATATATATATATATATATATATATATATATATAAGTGTAAGGCCACAGCGCTTTATTACTGTGACAAGTGCAAGAAAATACATTCAGAAAATATGAGATATATATAGGTTATGCATCAATAACATGTAAAACCATAACCAATAACATTTTGTAGGGATATCCCGCCAAATTCCAAACGGAGACCGTTGGGTCGGAACACCCTACCCCTCGAAATTCCCCCAGGGACTGAACCCGTGGAGAAATTAAATGAACATGAATGTTGGTATAACAACCAATTGTAAACTCAGCATACCTATATCTGAAATTCCACCATACAAACTATAGACAGATAAACAGATAAAATTTTGGGGAGGGAGGGCGGGAAATCTCTGGTTTTATCTCTCTGGTTAAAAGTTTTCTGAGCAGTGGCGGGAAAAAACGGTCCCTAAATAGCCACACAAAACCCCACCCAGAAGGATGTGAGACCCCATAGGATGTCCCTTAAATGACCCCTTAACTGGCCAGCATGCTTATAGTTAATATAGGCCCAGTCATGCAGCCCTTCCCCTTAGTATCCAGGGCTTGTCTTTACAGTTTTGGTTTTCTGTACCTTGCATTTTTTAGATCACCTTGCATTCCAATTAAGATAATGTTTTTTTTTTTAGAGACAAGGAAAATACAAATAATATTTGAGATTACAAGTGCAGCATAAATATTCACATAAATAAAAATGGCATTCCTTGATAGCATACAATTTAGATTGTCCTGCTTATAGTACTTAAACTGTTACGAAGGCTTTCAAGTTCTATTGCTGGTGAGATGCCCATAACATGCATCATGTTCTATGAAATTTAGTATTCTTATTTTAGCCAGAATACTTGAGCACTCTATAATTTATAATAGATTTTGCAGACCACATTTATTATTTTATCCATGTAATCTTCAAAATAACATGGGATTAAAATGGGATTAATGACTTTGCCAGGAAAGGCAACTGGTGTGCCTGCAAAACTAATGCAGTTATGTGGTTTTGTGCATTTAGATTAGCCACATTTTGTACAGATGTATCTAGGAATAGCTCGTAAACGGTTAACAGTTAGAAATGATTCTTCTGTTTTAGAAAATTTTCTTGAGAGTAACTATTGTAGATTTGTGCTTTTCCATGCCATCCAAGGATCTCATACCAAGTGATGGTTATATGATATGCCAGATGGTTCTTTGTACATGCGCTACAATTCACAACAAAGCAGACTGTTTTACAGATCTACAAAACGTTTATATTACACTTGTGATTTGGAAGGGTTCATTTTAAAATTTAATTCCACATATTTTGTTGAGAACAAAAAAATTCTGCAAACTCAAAAAAAGAAAATGCACAGCAGATAAGAACCAATTGAATCATATAAAAACTCAACTTTTAATTCTTAAGGTAACATTCCAGTTTTACAAACAAAGAGCATTCTGGATCAACTGTAAGAAACGTTCTTGTGAATAGCCTTGGTGGCATACGTGATGTACATGTCAGTGCTGGTGGGGGCTTTATATACCAGGGGTGTCCCCAGGCCCCCTTGCTAGAGCATTGTACTTTCTGGTCCTGCAGTACTGTAAGTGTGTTGCTTGATCTGTGTATTCTGGTTTTGACCCTGGCCTTGGACATTCCTATTTTTGCTCTTTGTACCTTGCTTGATTGTGATTATTCAGATTTCAACTGTGATTGTTCTTTCGATTATGCTTTGGTACTATGTTATTCCTCTATACGTCTATGACCTTGGCTTGCCTAACCTCATTACCAGTTCCCCATTCCATCTGCTGCCGTCTGCCAGTCTCCTCAGACTCTGCTGCCATATGCAAATCTCCCCAGTCTCCTATCCTCTGCCAGTCCCCTGCTCTGTGCCTGCTGATGGCTCCTAAGAAAAAGGTCAAGGCTATAGCAGACAGCCATCTGCAAGCAGGCACTCCTACACTTGCCTGTCCATTGCTGAGTCCTATACCTGGCCCTGCGCAGAAACTGATACCCGACCCAGTACCCGCAGTTGTGACATGTTTATTCTTAAAATTAGGCATTCACTAAGTAGCATACTTTATTTGCCACAGTGACTCAACTTAGAGGGCCTTCAATACATGTTCCTGAGGTATACAACCTGAAACTACCTATTTAGGACTTTTTGTTAATGTGTTTGGTATGTTTGTAAATGATCCTGCATCCTGTATTCTCTCTAATTTGTAACTGTTTGAAATGTATAACATTTAAAGTTATTAGATGTGGAATCATTTGTCTGTTCTTCTGTTAATTACTTACTTTTAATTATCGCTGTCTTCTTTCATTTGCTTAAAACTCCTCGCACTTTTGTTCATCGGCTATCCCTTCACAGACATCACTCCAGAAACACCTTCCCCAGCAACTCAACTCGACTGTGTTAATGCGTATGTTCATAGGCATCCTTAAAGGTGCTGTTCCACATAGACTTTCCCCAGATTTGTTTACATTATTATGTAAAGCCATGGTATAATTTATTTTTCAAAATAACATACTGTTTTGCAGTACTTTCTCGTTGAAAACTTTTCAGCCCTTTAATCCTGTCTGTCTTCACTGCTCAATACCAATCACAACCATCACACCTATCACACAAAACACCTCACAACTATCACACAAAACACTTCATACCTACCACGTACATCACTCCATCACACCTATTACATGAAACACATCACTCAATAATACTCACT
Source organism: Spea bombifrons (assembly GCF_027358695.1). Lineage (NCBI taxonomy): Eukaryota > Metazoa > Chordata > Amphibia > Anura > Pelobatidae > Spea > Spea bombifrons. Next base: position 19,918,752 of record NC_071089.1, on the reverse strand, counting down.
CCCCATCTTTGGCCAATATGGCCAGTACTATGTATTAGGATCTGTAAAGCTTTGCTGTTTGACATGCATAAGCATGAAATAGCGGGTGTCCATAGGTGTTCAGACTTCTGTAGGGAACTGTAGTATTTCAATAAACCAGTTTTTAAGAGACACCATTAAAGAGAAAACCAAAATGACAGATAGCTTTCTTTTGTTTCTCTCTACATGATGCAGCACTTATCTGGGGATATGCTGGAACAGCACCTTTAAAGAAGTGGGTCTTGAGAGATTTTTTGAAGGATCGAAGGCAGAGGGAAAGACGGATAGTCTGGGGAGGGAATTCGAAAGTAGGGCAGCCCTATGTGCATTAGAACTAGAGATCAGAGTTAGTCTGCATGGATGTCAAAGAATATAACTGCATGTAAATCAGTCAAGGCATTTTTAGAAGATTCAGCTTCTCTTCCCCAGCTGCCTGTACTTAAAGTAGATAGCATACTTAAGTATGATCCCTGCACCTGTGCTGTAGCACTTCCACTGAAATCAATGGGTGCAGTGGACACCAAAAATGACATTTAGCTAGCATACATGCAACTGATTGCACCTATATCCATTGATTTCAGTGGGAGCTCAGAAGGGAAGTTTTTCAGCAATGAGTGTACTTTTCAAGTAACAAAAGCAAGAAATGTTTCAAGAGTGTATGTGTGTGTGCATGTGAAATGTATCTTGTTCCAAAATGTAATTACAATTATTTACTAATAATTACTAATAAATGTCAATAGGATTTGCACCTTACCCCAGACTTGCATAAAAACAGATTAGAAACCAATTAGACTCAAGACCAGGGCATGATAATTGTTAATTAGAGATAATTAAAATATAATTAGCAAGATTAGTTGTAATTGTTTCATATAAAGAAATATGTTTATGAAGTGTTCAGAAATCTTTGATGTATAAAACAAAAAGTATCTGATTATGCAAAGAATACCCTTATTCTATAACAAACTGTTGCTTTTAAATACTTTTTATTTGGAAAGAAAAGCCCTACTTATGATGGTACGAGATTTGGAAGAAACGTGACAGAGCGGATTTAACCCGTCTGATAACTAAACAGTTGATTAGCTTGGCTTCTGTTTAAGCTTCCAAGGAAATTTTACCATCTGTTTCTACAAAGCAGAACTGAACAACACAAGATAAAAGATAGACAATTAAATCAAATGTTCCCATTGTCTTTTAAATATCTGCTTTAAATTGAGATAAGGTGGAAAATTCTAAATTCATTTTAGTAAGATATTTATGCAGTTTAAAATGGCTTTCCAAAATGCTAATTTGTTAAAAAAGATTAAACAGCAAGCATTTATATTTACTGGGAAAATATGGAAATAAAACTACAGTGTATATGTATACATTGTGTGATAGAGGCTATTGTAAATGGAAGGTATTTAGGACCCAGAATCCTCCATAGCCTGTACCCCTTCTCCTGCTCCTAATCAGCAGCTGCTGAGACTTTAACTAGCAGGCCCTTAGAGCTGAAGGGCAGTATGGAGTTTGCACTGCTGAGAGCAGAAGTGTTTAGCAGGTAGCTTAAAACTAAAGCTAAGGTTTTAGTTGTAGTTTGTGCTTTTCACTGTTTTTAAATTCTTGTACCATTTGTGACCATGGCTGTTTTAACATTTCTGTGGTGGTTAACTGTAATTCTATATTGATTTTTTTTCAGGACAAGAAAGCCTTTCTTAAGATACCATTATTTCAATCATATCATCTAATGAACTATAAAACAAAAAAATGGTGAATTTTTTCAAATCATGCGCCCATGTCCTATTTGGGACGCTTTTAAAGCCGGCCAATTCAATGTACTCCCATCAAACTATATATATTTTAAATAAGACAATCTAGTATATTTTATATGCTGGTATTATAATACTTTCCATGCCTTTTGTGTTTTTTTTCACACACCTTGTACTTCAGGTATGACTTTACAGCTTCTGGTATATGTCACTGCCAAACACCCCATTATGTGTTCAGCAACAGCTCCCAAAACAAGTGATACCTACCATTCATAGGTTTGTTGGGTTGTTTAGGTGCTTAAAGGCCATATTTTGGAGCTGCACATTTTTCAATTTGGAGCCATGCTGCGCTCATGCCCTATTTGGGACATTTTTAAAGCCAGTCAGTTTAATTTACCCCCATCAAACCATATATTTCTGAAAGCCAGACACCCTAGGGCAAACATTGTAAAATAGCTTCCCCATAATGATCGATTTAAGCAGCTGGTGACATAAACTAACATTAAACTATATTACCTTGCTAAATAATGACCTGCAAATATTTGTTCAAATGAAGAAGTCTCTTCTCATGCAAACATTACACATATTATAATGGTGACCTCTAATCTCAGACATTTGATATGCTGTATATCTATTGTTACAAACCCTGTAGCATGAGGGCCATAAAATGTCACAGTTAGGGGTCTTAAGCACAGTTCTATAGGGCAATCAAGCTCAGAAACACCCACTTGCAGCAAAACAGTGCTGTTCAAACAAAACACCCCAAAACAAAGTCATAACAAGAAACCTAGCTCCCAATTAGAGCCCTCTCTAACTATACTATGCTGGTCCAGCCTGGACTGACCAGCCTAAACACCCACTAACTTGACCTTCCAACCAGCCAGGCTCTGGAAAACCTTCCCCTGACAACACACAAAAGGTCCAGGTAATGCCTCACCTGGCTCAGGGATGGTCTTCTTCAGGGTCTCTCCTTGCCCTGGGAGCACAGGGGAGCTTCCACTTCCCCAACAGTCTCTATGATCATCAGGCTCCAGGGGTTTTTAATGCCCAGCACCAGTGCCTGATGCAGGCCCCATAGTAATCCCGGACCTGATCCTGCAGACCTCTAACCTCTTGGAAAAGCCGGCATGGATTTTCCACAGAATGGGGGAACGGAGCATTGGCCCACCCTGATCTCCAATTGCTCCATCACAGGAACCAATATGTATGATCTGCGTAGCACCTGTACCCAAATGCCAAAACTAAGGAGTTAACAGCATCCCTGGGGTTAACAGCATCACTATATAAATATATAGAGAGAGAGAGTATACACTGTATATATATGTTCACTGGCATATTTATATACTCACATACTATTTGTAATCATCAATTAGCAAAGCCAGCAGAACTGGAATGTTTTATTTTCTTGCAATTCTTATTTGTATTAAATCTTTAATGAACTGAATTAAAAACAAGTAATTTTCAATTAACTGAATAAAATGGACCATTTTATTAATTACTGATTACAGAAGACAAGTATAAAGTAGGCACTAAAATCATCACCAAGTTTACTGCCAACTGAATACCAAATTTGATTTAGAATTACGCTCTGGAGATTATCTGCCTTACATTTACCAACCAGTTCTTGTTTTAGCCAATCCTCTTTTGACTATGATGGATTTTGAAATCCACTGCTAACTAGGGTGGATATGAATATTTTGTCTTCTGTTGTATTTTTTCTAATTTTCAGCAGCTTTTTTTATTTTTTGGATGGTCGTGGACTGAAGATGAGTACTTGGGAATTGCTTGACGATGGTGAATGGTCCAGGGAATTAGTTTTTTTTTCTTTATTATTTTCTTATCATTTTTATTTAAACAATCTTTTTTTTTGCACGTGAAAAAAATTTAAAGGTGCATACACTAAGTAGCTCGGATCAAAATATAAGAGCCAATTTGCAAGTATTAGCATGCAAGGGCACAGAACTCCAGTCAAATATCTTTTGTGAAATCAACCATCGAAATAGTCCCATTTGCACCTTACACTTTTGTAAATACCATTGCTGATTTGTGATAATCAAAGCCATTAACTGTATTGGGATCGTGTTTTGGCAACATTCTCTAGATTCAACAGGTTACTAGCTGAGATCACTATAGATTAACACTGAAATGGACAGACAGCAATCTGCTGCTCCAAGGCCATTGGCGGATCCAGTGGGGGGACAATGGGGCAATTGTAGAGATAAAGAATTAATGATTTATCTCTTTAATTCTCTTTAATTTTCATAAGTAGGCGGGATGGAGCAGGGTCATGTAGCATCATATTAGTGTCTGTCTGGTATGTCTGTGTGTCTGGGTATGTTTGTGTGTCTGCCTGGGAATGTTAGTGTGTCTGCATGGGAATGTTAGTGTGTCTGTGAATGCTTATTTGTCTGTGTATGTTTGTGTGTCTGGCTGGGTATGTTTGTGTCTGTCTAGGTGTGTAAGCTTGTGTCTGGGTATATTAGTAAGTGTGTGTGGGTATGTTAGTGTGTGTGGGTATTTTAGTAAACCTATGTCTTTGGGTATGTTAGTCTGTGTGGGTATGTTGGTGTGTAAACAAATGTATGTCAGCTGAGAGGGTAGGAAGACATTGAGTAATTGAGAGTGTGAGAGAGCATGCGCTTGGTTTTGGTATTGGTGTGTGTGTGTGGGGGGGCAGCATTTGATGCTTGGACCCAGGCAGCACAATGTCTTGGGCAGGTCCTGAAAACTATCTATAATAATCTTCATCAATAACGGCCACATCCCCCCTAGGTTGAGCCTTTGGGTTTGAGTAGCTGCCTGGACTTAGAAATGGGGTAGTAGGAGTGAGTGAATAAAGATGCTAGCTGGGGACAGTCTCATATATGTATACCAACCACTTGTTCATTTTACTCCATCACGGTTTAACAGACTAAGCTGGTGTTTACGATGCCTTAGCAGATCTCACAGTGCTTAATGAGAATAATATTTTTTTGTTTTTAAGATGTTTCTGCCAAACCTCGTACATTGAAAGACTGAAAGCATTCACCGTATAGATACAGATTATATTACTTATATATCACATATATCACATACTATGTTACATGTAGCTCAGCAGTGCAGTTTTACAATAGGATTATTTTTGCAAGAAAGAAACACTTTTACTTTAATTCAATAATACATTGAAAATAAAATAATCCCATTTTTAATTCAATAAAATGTAACAACTGTATCATTTAACCAAGTCATTTGAGTGATATGAACCCTATTACCATTAACCCTTGCCTTATTGATGAAAACGAAGCATTACAAAATAATGTGTAAATGATCCTTTGGCACCGAAGAATGACATTTAATTTCCTAAATCTAAAACCATTCGCCATATTTGTTGGTTCTCCTTTTCCATCGAGAATGTTAAATACCATTTACATTTTGGATTAAGTTTGGATACAATATAATATGTCATGTCACCATATCCTGCTTTAAAAATCTAATTATTGCAATGGGAACAGACACAAGAGATTCGTAAATGTACAAGTTTGTGTTTACATTGTTCTTCCACTGGTCATACTGTACGTCTGGCTCGAAACATATGTTCAGTCCATTCTGTGTCCTTGTTCTCGCTGTCTCAGCACAATTAATTGCTGTAGGAGGCTTTTTGAGGTTAACAGGCATATGGAAGACTTCATTAGAGCCGAAATAACTTTTGTGGTTACATTAATAATGTAAATGTATGTATGTGTAACTTAATATTTCTCAAAATAATTTTAAAAAAATAGTCTTTCTAGAGTATTTTCCAATTAAGGATTAACTAGCAACGTTTGACTAATTATCTATAAACTACATGTAAGTGCATAAATAAATATTGAGAAAATACATTAATAAACTTTACCATTAATGATCATCTGTAGGCAAGATTGAAACTGATGCATAACAGCAGTTACACAAAGGCAGTTAACCAATCACAAACCACAGCAATTAACAACCCGTCAGCTACCAAGCATTTGAGCAACACGCGGTTCCTAAATAACCCAGCTGAGACATTATTTTGCAATTGAAAACAATGCATTTTGAGCCCCTACATGTACGGACTTTGTCATTAAGGGGTTAATAAATACATGCAATGTATACATGCAAAATACAAAAAGCTTGTGAGCAGTGCCCTCCTTTCCTAATGTATTGGTTCGTCTTAGTCTGTCAATTCTAGTTTTGTCAAATATACCGTATTTGCTCGATTATAAGACAAGGTTTTTTTCAGAGCAAATGCTCTGAAAAATACCCCTCGTCTTATAATCGAGGTTGTCTTCTAATTAGACCTCAAAAAAATGCCCGCTGGGGCCAGGCTGCTTACCGGTGCTTTGGTCGCGAGCACTGTCTCTTCTATTAGCAGCAGGAGAACAGGAAGCAAGCAAAGTGTCACATAATTCTGACTCCCCCTCCTTCCATTGGGGGCGGGGCCAGAGAAGTTGCTCGCACAGCCGGGCCCCTGCAGAAGTCTTCGAGTGAGAGATCTGCAGTTCAGGTAAGGGGGTGGGGGAGGGTTTTTGTGATTAATGTGTGAAGTATGTGTGATTAATGGAATGAATGAGTATTTAAATGTTTGTGAATGAGTCTGTGTGTGATAGCATGGATGTGTAAGGAGGGGGGTAGCATGGCATAGGGAGGCTGTACTCACACTCCTATCATCCCCAGGTTCCAGCATGTACTGGCTGCCTTGGCTTGATAGGAGTGTGATTGCAGTTAGCAGTTATATATATATATATATATATATATATATATACCTCCAGAAATGCCTTTTAACCCCCTATATGCCACTCTGGCATATAGGGGGTTAAAAGGCATATCATGGGGCAGAGTGGCATATAGGAGGGTATAAGACATTTCTGGAGGCAGAGTGGCATATAGAGGGTTAAAAGGCACATCATGGGGCAGAGTGGCAAATAGGGGGTATAAGGCATTTCTGGGGGCAGAGTGGCAACCTTGGGGGCAGATGTGCATAACTGGGGGGGCAGATTGGCAAATAAAAGGAAATAAAAAATATATATTTTTCTCAATCATAGCTTTTATTAAATATGAAAAAAATATTTACATGAATTAATATTTACTAGTAAAACTTTTTTTTCCTATAGGGTAGTCTTATATTCAGGCTTTTTGTTTTTTCCTAAATTAATATTTAGATTTTGGGGGGGTCGTCTTATAATCAGGGTCGTCTTATAATCGAGCAAATACGGTATATGTATTGTAATAAGCAATGTGTAAATTGTTGGCGCTATATAAATAAAGGATAATAATAATAAAAATTAAGCACTTATCCATCCCAGTTAATAGAACATTTTGCCCTAAGTAGCTGCATAGCTATTTCCCGCTGTTGAACCATCACTGATGGGGCAATGTAAAAATAAATAAATAACTACATTTGGAATAAGCAATAGTGTAATTTCCGTATATTGTATACCTGGTTGAATGGTATTACTTGAGAAGAGTGTAAGCAAGAACAGCACGACGTTATTAAAATACTGAATCCATGCATATCTAATTTTGGTTATCCATATGGTGTTTAATGAGCAATTAAAATATTTCTATAAACAAATCAAATATATAACTTGGCAACATTTTTAACATCTTTCTTTTAAATTTAAATAATTCATTTCAAAAATCACATTCAAACCTTAAATGTACAAAGTACACAGGGGAGATGTTTTTCTGAGTAAATATTTGGCTTTTAATCACTCAAAATGAGTATCCTTGTGAGCCCTGGCTTACATGTCACATGTTTTCCATATAATAAAGCTTTTTTTATTTTCTTTTTAAATATTACCTCTGACAAACGAGAGAAAAGCAAATGTTCTTAAGTTTCCTGAAGGGCTTAAACATTGAGGCTGGTTTATTATTGTTTATGTCTCAGTATTAGCAGCAGCAAGGTCTACACATTCTGCTGTGTGCTGTAGCTGGGTATGATGGATAACCATTATGGCAGTTTATTGGGAATGACTTGATTTACAACCTGCTCTCCTGCCTTCGTCTAATGGTTTCATTCTTTTCTTTCCCAGTATGAGATGCTTTAACCAAGGTCATTTTGCCTATGGCCTTTTTTTGTTGGTTTGCTGATGACCACTGAGCCTGTGAGTCAGCATGAAAAAAGCCAGCCTTTACATTTTTAATTTTTTTTCCCTGTCCTCTGATAACAGCACTAGAATAGTAGATTAAATGAGGTCTTCTATTTGCTTTCTGTGCTTGCCAGACTAAGGCATCTTTATGATCCTCAGTGGGAAAGTCTATTACTCACACCTACTTTAAATGACCAACATCAAATATATACAGCTCCCATTAAGGCACAAATCAATAAAAATGCCATTAAGATAGTAAAAGTTGCTGATATTAGTGAAGCCCCCAAAGAAAATATTTGATTTTCTTTCAGGTTGTTAGTGAGATGGAATACAAACATATAGGAAAATGGGAAGAAGCCCAATGCCTGTGGTCAATAATTTATCTCCGAGATTCATTCAACTTCTCACCCAATATTTTTCCTTCTGCCTATTGATTCCTCATCATTATTTGTCATAAGCTGTCCTGACTGAAAGAGAAAATATGCCCATCATGCTCAGGGGGGAGTCATACCTAGAGAAAAAGAAAGAAATTTCATTACAAACTGGATCTGCTGCCTTGCCTATATAAACTTTGCTTGCTTTTGAAGTAAACTAAATGTACAAAAAGTAAGAGATATGTGAAGTAACTATATAGTTATTTAAAAGTTCTTAGCTTAAAACACACATATACAATTAAAGAACAATAAAGCAAATACACATTAAATATATATATATATATATATATATATATATATATATATTTATAATAAAATTATACCATTATATATCATTATGTTCAGCAGACTTCGCTAACATTCCTGGTTAAGAAGAGGTTAAGCCTAATTGCAATAAAATGTAACAAAATCCCCAGGCTTTGCTTAAGGCTAGTCTTAACCTTTTGTTCTAGTGGAGTAAAAGATAATTATGAGGACAAAATGCAGTCTTTACATTGTTTGTGGCTTTTTTTTTGCTTGACATAGAACAAAGTCTAGAAAAAAAGTACATTTCTTTACATTTTGAAGACTACTAAAGAATTGTAATACAATAAATTCATTGAATAATGCTAGGTGTGCCACATGGAAACACAGATAGATTACATGAGGTGAACCTTTTGAGGGCAAAGGGGGGAGGCGTGACAATCTTTTCCACCTGGGAGGCCTGGCCAATTTTCCTAGTTTTGTTACAACAAGATATAGCTTTCAGCCTTATAAAGGATAAGTTAAGCTACTCATAGATAGAAACGAATGTCCGAAAACAAGGAGGGACCCCGATGAAACAAAGGAAAATGAACCAAAGAGGTCCATATTTTGTTTGCATTTGGTTGCTTTTTTCATTCTCACTCACTCTTACTCACATTCTCTCTAACATTGTCCCATGCTCTCTCTTAATGCCTCCCCAAATTCTCAGCTGACCACTTTCACGTCCCAGCCACCTTTTCCATAGCTCAGCTTCTTGCCTTGCTTCTTCTTGTGCTTCTGTCATCTTCCTTCTTCCGCTTCTCCCGCCTATCAGGCCTCCAAAAGGCTCAAAACCTTGTCTTTTGAATTCATAAAAAAAAAATTAAAAACATCAATATATTTAATATAAATGTATCTCTCTTTGTATTTATTCATGTATTTATTTATGGAGGGAGGTTTACAGTGGTGATGGTGGAAGGGAATGCAACAATTAATGATCATTGCATGTAAGTAGGAATCAGGCTTTTCGTCCCGCAGTTGTGACTAATTTCACAATAGATAAGCTGGTAGCATACTGACAGCATGTATTTAATTGGTTACTGTGTACATATTGTCTGCCTGCTCCAAAAGGTGTCACTAAGATGTGCCCAATTATACTGACTGAATAAAATAATCCATACATGTCTAACAATAATTGTAATTCTTTAGAATATACCCCTTTCCATTTATATTAAGAACTCTCTCCAACAAGAAAACACAATGGCATACTCCCCAATAGCAAAGTAGGAATGGAAAATTAACACATATCAGCATTCCCATCTTTACAGCTGAGGAAGACCTAAAACTGTTCCAACTGTGGGATATATTCACTCCATATTCATATATAACTTCTTACTGGCTCTGCTTTGAAGAGACCAGTCTCACTTGCATAACAAAGAAAAGACTGCATCTCAATATGGGCCCTTCCCAAAATGTACCCGAGACTCATTTGTAGGTATAGCCTTCTAGAGATAGAGAATTCTAGAGATATGCTAGATACAGCTACTGCAGGGAGAGGGTAGCTAGGGAGAAGGGGGTAGGGAGAGGGTAGCTAGTGAGAAGAGGGGGTAGGGAGGGGGTAGCTAGTGAGGAGGGGGTAGCTAGTGAGGAGGGGGTAGGGAGGGGGTAGATAGTGTGAGAAGGGGTAGGGAGGAGGTAGATAGTGTGAGAAGGGGCGAAGGGGGGATTAAAGTGACAAAAGGGGTGTAGTAAGCATATTGAAATAAAGAATGAGAATGAAAATTAATATGTGGATGAATGGTGTGAATGAGTAAGAGAATTAATTAATCCACGTGTGGATGAATTGTGTGAATTAGTGAAATAATGAATTAATGTGTGGATGCATTGCTGTAATTATTTGTGAGCTGGGCTGTTTGGGGACAAAAGTTGGCTCACGCTGGGCTGTTTGGGGACAAAGTTGGCTCACGCTGGGCTGTTTGGGGACAAAGTTGGCTCACACTGGACTGTAATTTGTTTGTGTAATCTGAGTGCTGGTCAGGTTTTATGTGGGGAATGTGGACGCCAGGGCTGGCCTTTGGGGTGTGCAACCTGTGATCTATGCCTGTAATTTAGGGGGTTTATATCTTTAATGCTGACTTTTTATGTGAATTCCAGTTGATTTTTACCTGCAAAGCTGGGTTTATGTGTTATTCTGTTGATCCATATCTGCTATACTATGTTTCCATACATTATTTATATATACCTGCAAATATAGGGTTTGTATGTCTTATTCAGTTAATCTATACATGCATGTGGGGATCTGATGGGGAAAAATGCTGTTCCCCCCAGATTTTTAGGGGTTCCTACGCCCATAGTAGATTATCTGCAAATGGAAAATTATGGGGGGGGGGCACAGACGGGGAATCTATCCTTTTAAGATGAAAAGGGGCGAAGAACCCACAAAAATGGATAGTACTCTGACAACCAGTTCATCATTACAAAGGTAACAAGTGCCTAGACCAGATCTCCCACTGATGGCAAGCAATTAATATTAGGAAAAAAGTGTGTTTTAGATCCATTAAGGTGACATTTAAATAGAAGATAGATAATTAGATATCCATTTACGTGAGCCGACAGAACTTTTGATATCACAGTAGCATATGTTACTTTACTGAAACCTACATGCTTTTTTCTTCTCACGTTCTAAGATTCAAACACAATTAGAAAACAGGAACCAAAGATGTAATGAATGAAACAAAGGCAGACAGTGAACATTACCAATAATATTAAAAATCACAGTATATAAAATTGGCAACATTGGCACAAGTTGAAAACTACTGATTGGACTTGCACATTCAGTTTTAAGTTTAATGAAACTTGCCAATTTTGTCAATATGTATGAATGTTAGAAAACGAGAAGGGACCCCAACAAAGCAGCAAACTCTGAATTTTCATTTGCATTTTGTTTGTTTTTCACTCTCACTGACACTTTTTCACAATCACGCCCTTAGTCACATTATCTTAAGCTCTCTCTAACACAGACAGATTTGCACAAAAGGAAAAGTCCAGAAACGTTCCTCCAATCGGTGGAGAGGGTGTGTCTTTTGTGTACATGCGCGGGAAGTGCATGGAGAAGCAAAGAAAGAAGTACCAAGGAGACGCGAAGAAAGAAGAATGAACAGGACGATTCAAGAGAAGAAGCAGAGCTGCTGGAATCAAGACAGGGAAAGGGTTAGAAAAAAAACACTCCAAATTTCGTCTGCACCGAGAGCGCAGGACACAAAATTTGTTGTCTGAAATCTAATGGAGCAAAAAGGAAACAAAAAAATTGAATCATTTTGGGCCATTTTCACAATTCTACTACCGATACAAAAGATATAGAAGTCTCCGCTCTTGTGAGTTTACAATCTACTAAAAACTAGGATTCCTCCTATGTCAATAGAAATGATATAACCACTTAAACTGTTTCTCTTTCTGACTCTTCTCTGCAAACTCTAAGCAATCGAAATAAAAATAAAGTTATGAAAAAGGTTACTTATGGACATACAACATGTGAAGGAAAGTGGTGTGTATGATGTAGGACACTAAAGAAAACGTATTTTAATGTGATTAAATTAAATGTGTAGTTATGTGTTGAATAAGATCCTTTAAGCTGTTGTCCAATCAATACATACTGTAGTTTCAGGAGCTGTTTTTTTCTCGTTTCACTAGTCTCTATTGTGAATAATAGGAAGGTACATGTACTTGATCACATATCACCTCATTAGAAATGTTGGTGCTATGTGTTACCTCCAATAAGGTCTAAATCTATAGTCAAATCACACAATTATCTGTTTGTTAATGGTTGGTGTTACGCTTTTTAAACCTATCCCAAGAGATATGTAATTATGAGAAAGCTGTAAGGACTTGAAGAAGCTACCAAAGATATAATTACCAGGGCTTCTTTTCATGCTTGGATAAAATTTGCAGTTATTTTATTACATAGCTAGAAATTTCTGAGATTCTCCTAAGAAATAAATATATGAACTGGTGTGGTACCCTTTCATACATTCGTAGGTGTTCCATGACAGCAGATGCTGCAAAATTCCCACCAAAAATCCCATCAAATAGCTTTATGTTAAAGGAGAAAGAGAATACCGGAACTGATTTTCCTGCTGATACCGCCCTAGACCTGATCAAGTGCTTGCCCTCACTGAAAAATGTTGTATTTCATTTTTGACCACAAAATGTTTAAACCCCCTCCTACAACTGCTCCTAAATCTTTTCAGACATGGAACGGGATATGGCAAATCAATATATAGATATAGAAATATTCTGTGTATATATATATATATATATATATATATATATATAGTGTACAAACAAATAATACACAGGTGTTTGGTATCCTACTTTTCTTATCAGTCTTGCTTGGGTGACATCATAAGTAAGTAACCTTTTGGACAAATAATCTGATTATTAAGTTATTCATTAACACTGCATTTCAGTAGCAGCTTCCAGATTTCTTTTCACACAAGGGGCAGGTTTTATGGTTTTTTAATTACATTGTAAATATCTCATAAATAGTTTGATTTATTATAGACAAGTATTAAACTTTTGCTTGCATTCTATTTGGGATGTACATATATGGGGGTCTAAGTTTAGCTAACACTCTCTTACCAAATAACTAATATTTATTTAACAGGGTGAAAATAACGGCAATTTCACTTCAAAATTAAAAATAAAAGTATTTCAAATGATGGGTGTTTCTTTATTCAAGGTACAACGTTTTTTTAGCTTTAAAGTACTATACGGGGCCTGCATTTTTTATTATGATGAGACACAGCTTACTCAGCTTATATCTTGGTGGTATATGGTGGCAAAATATTAGCAATAGGAATAATATTGCACGGTTTTCTATTCTTTGATCTTCAAATGATTTGCACAACTCCATCCAAAGCAGATCTCAATGAGATGACTTTATAGAGGGGCAGTTTGTGGCTGCAGGAGAGGACCATTTCAAGACCTTGGTGGACCCTTCTTCCAATGTATAGGAGCGGATGCAATTGCTTGCTTCCGGGGAAGAGATTTCTCAAGTTTTGAAAGCCTGTGATGAGACAAAAGCTTACTCAATGCATGTTTACCCATAAAATGTCTTAAAACCACCATATTTAACGGCCATACTTTAACCTGTTATGCAGGAACACAATGGGAGTTATAAAAAAACAATTCTAGTTTAATTTGATGAGTGGTCCTAATACCATAGAAACAAACGGAATGCCTCTGCTTACCGGTCCATTCCACCGGTTACAAGTTAGAAAACATCTCTTTTCAAACTTTGCTGCAGAATTACATTTATGTTACACAGATGATGTTTGGTTATTTAACTAAAACCATGGTAATACCATACCATACATATACTTTAATACAACATATCATTTTCCATGGTAGTAGTTAAAGTGTGCTAAAGACAGCTGAAGCTTACAAGTAATGTATATCACTAAATTAAGTGACCAAGTTGATCGGCCATTGTGATGAGATTTCACTGTCTAATTCCCATTTTTGGCACATAGGCAAGTATGAAATTATTACAAATAAGGCATTTGGCAGCCTAAAGGTTATACTATTAAAATAAAACCTTAATGGAATAAAATTGAATAGCTGTAAGATTTCCAAGATTTGCGGAGGAAAATTGTTCACAGTTGATGGATTAATTCCCGAAATATAGTAATTAGAGTAAAATTTGTGGGTTTTCTTATAAAACATACATCACTTTTGAAAACTCTGTGAAGGTTAAAAACTGTGTAATTCTACTGGCATCATAACACATGCACTGTATTTCCCCAAGAGTGATTGAGGAAATCAAATATCCTTTTAAATAAAAAAAATGAATGTTTGTAGTTAATGTTGTGAACACATATGTTCAAAGATCATAAGGCACAGCAGTTACAGAAGCATTTAAAATGGCCAAAGACAGACACTTGTTTTAGAGGTGTTTTTAAATATCAGGGTTTTACAAAGATGTCTTATGTGACGTTTTGAACTGTTGATAACTGTTTTATAGAAGAGATATTTATTTTATTAACATAATTTTAATTATAAACTCATCTTTTTCAAAAGCTTTCACCCATACTGTGAAGAGGAAAGAATATATAATTTTTAGCCCTGAGTAAACCTGTTTTAGTCAAAAGTTAGTGCAGCCGGTTGCATCGTATGTGCATAATTAGGAAGTACCCAGAGCAGGCTACCTGGAGCTGTGCCTCTTCTGAGGGGGCATGGATTGTATTAAATGGGTTGGGAATGGAATTGGGTGGGGGGGGTGCATAGCTAACTGGTGGAGAAGCAGGAGAGTGACCCATGGAAGCAGGCTTCATGCACATATGTTCTAGCATCTACATTGTGACATAAGGATGCATTACTTCTGTAGGCATCAGGGTTCAAATGGAAATGGGGCAACTACATAACAGGCCATTGAGAGATGCAGCTCACTAGGAGGGTGAATGGCTCCCAGTAAATTCGCCCAGGGACTGCCTCCATTTAGATGTGCGTCCCCTTGCTAGCCTAAGCCATAATATGCCACTGGCTGTATGTGCATCATGTAAATATTACAATTTCTTCACTTTGTTAACCTGTACTAATTCTGCACTTACCTAGGCCTCAGTTTAGATATACCGTATTGGCTCGAATATAGGCCTCACTGTCAGAGAGTAGGATACAGATCCCCCCGCAGCGGTGCAGGGGACCTGCATCCTACTCTCTGATACGCTCAGACAGCCTCCCCTGCCATCACTTCCCACGGGGGGGGGTGCCAGCACGGGAGGTTGTCTAAGCGCATCGTGCAGACGTTCACCGGCAGCAGCGATGTGCATAAACAGCCTCCGCTGCCGGCACGTCTGCACGATGTGCTTTAACAATCTCCCTTGCCGGGAATTCCCACGGGGGGGGGCGGCGCATTGCCGCAGCCGGTGAACGTCCGCACGATGCGTTTTAGCTCTGCCCCAAGACTTACCAGAGCAGACTCCCGGGTGTCTTGCGGGGCCGGCGGGGGACATCTACGCAATACGCGTATACAACTTTGAGTGCCGGCATCGGAAGTTGTATACGCGTATTGCGTAGATGTCCCCCGCAAGACACCCGGGAGTCTGCTCTGGTAAGTCGGGGGGGGGCATAGTGGCAGCATATCTCGAGGGGGGAGAACAGAGTGGCAGCATATCTCGAGGCGGGGAGGACAGAGTGGCAGCATATCTCGGGGGGGGGAGGACAGTGGCAGCATATCTCGGGGGGGAGGAGGAGGACAGTGGCAGCATAACTCGGGGGGAGACAGTGGCAGCATATCTCGGGGGGGACAGAGTGGCAGCATATCTCGGGGGGGGGAGTGGCAGCATATCTCGGGGGGGAGCAGAGTGGCAGCATGTCTATTAAAAAAACTTTTTCTTATATCCGAGCCAATACAGTACCTAGATTTAATGGTCACTTAATTAGCATACCTGGGAACTTTTCAGGGAGTGCATTAATGTGGAAGTGGGGTTAGCCACATGAGGGATGGAGCTACCCCAAAATAGTCTTAAATTAGCTGGGAGTTGGAAGGCGAGTGGACATGACCAAACATCACTACCCTGCCAGAAGAAAGTGACTCTGCAGTAACTCATCCACTCCAAACTTCAATGCATTGTGAGTTCAGAGATGGCCTTCTACAAACTAGTATATGCTCAAGTATTTGTATCTATTCTGTCATCCTCAGTGAATTGAGAATCTCCCCCGGGCTCTCTCCTTAACAAGGATTTTTCACCCACGGAACCACAGATCATTGGATGGATGTTGCTTTGTTTATTACAGTATTCTATATAAATGCTAACTCTTCTTGGACATCTTTAACATTGCCTTTGAAAAATAAAAACAACATATCAGTCTAGGATTCTTATCAAAGACATAGAATTAAACACCCCAAACTAACAAATTCCTCAAAGCTCCCCAAATAAATCTGTAATCATTAGCAGCCAAGGGTGGACATGTGTTTACAATAATGTAGTATGGTGGTACACAGTGAGTTAAATCATGAAATAGAAAATCTCTATCTCTAGCTGACATTAAAGCATTCATTCTCGCATGCTTCTGTAACACTCTTAGAATCTGACAGGTATATTTGTCTCAATGACACAGACATACATACTCTGTCCCATTAGATCTGCAAGATGACAAGTATAGCCGCATATTCCGCCAACAGACACATAAATAATTTTATCATCCCTGCACTGTATGATACCAAGGTTTATTCTAACATATTAAAAAACGCTCTTCTTGTGTTGATAATCCGAGCAGAATATCTCCATTCCGTGGTCTGTGTCTATATACACAAAAATAACACACGAAATACCAGCTACTGAATATTTTCCCGGCTCTCACGAACCTTTGCAAATATTGCATTCATAAATGCACGTTAAATAATTCATGAACATTATTTTGTAAAATCTTCTAGGCCACACCTCTCTGGGGGCATATTTATGAATGTGCGTCAGCCTAAAATCAATATGTCTGCCAAGCTTCTAGCCTCGAAGGCAGAATTCCCCTATCTATTCCAAAATGCTGCAAACGGCTCCAATTCCACTTCAGTAGTTATCCATCATACTGTTACTTTAATTCAGCCGCTGCTACTTGTTTTAATAACATACATCACACACTGAGAATATTGCTAACACAAGAATCACGGGGCATGTTTTAAAGCCTCGTAAAATGTTATTAACCCTTTGATCTTTGATATTCTTATCAAACAGCGCAGTTCTTTAAGCTTATTTGATATTTATCAATATTTTCTCTTACTGGGACTCATTCGGCTTTAGAATCTCTCATCAATCACCGCAGTATAAAAAATATATATATATATTTTTCAGCATCATTTTACCCAGAAGAATTACAGATAAAATAAAAATGTTATTGCTAGTATTATTTAGCAAACAATGGAGGAATAAACATGTTATTGTAAAACATAAATTATTGTAGGGCAAACATACTTTAGGACACCTTTGTTTTTCTCAGGGAAACATCAAACTCCATAAAAAGAGTATTATATTTTTATTATTCGTAATAACAGCAATGAAAATAATCAAAGTATTGTAAAAACATTCATAATATGCGTGTGTTGAACATTTATTTAACACTAAATTTATTATAGGAGAGTATTCTATCATTAGATGTTTAATAATCTTTTAAAAGATTTAAAGGGACACTGAGGCAGCGCTGGAGCTAACTAGTAGTAAGTATATCACCTGGGAGGAAATGTGTAACACATTTCTTCCCCGGCAAATAGCTGGGGAGTGGGGAAAGAGGCAAATGCATATGGGGGATTCTGCAGAACAAAATATGGGGTACATAACAAAAACATGAAGGGGACTCTCAACTATTCATATGCACAAGGGCAGATTAAGATGCTTTGGGTCATGGAGCAATTACACAGGAAGGGCTCCTTCTCTAGATTTCCTGCCTTTAGTACACTCCTTTTCCCCCTTTTTTTCTTTGCTTTCTGCCTCTTACGGTTCTATACATATATACACGCATAAAAACACGCACACACACATACACATATATACACAGAAATATCCAATACAGTACTTAATGCATCCTTCACTTCCCTCCTGTATGTTACTTGTGGCCTGTAGCTCAGTCACTGCCACAAGGCCCTCCATAACACTGCTCCTCCATACATTTCTGCCCTCATAAGCAAACACTCTCCTACTCGATCCTTACATTCTTCCCATGGGCTAAGGCTCTCCTCCTCACTTATCACCTCTTCCTTTTCCAGTCTAAAAGATTTAACTCGGGCCGCCCCATATCTCTGGAATCTACTTCCACCAAACCTTCAGCATTCGCCCTCCCTCCCAACATTCAATTTCTCTCACCTGGAGCAATTGCTGTAAGGCCCGTCAGCAATTCTTACTTCCTGTGGCGAGAGCGTGAGGTCTGTTCCTCCTGTTTCACTGTTCTCTCGCAGTGTGGGTGGCTTCCATGTTGAGCACTGGGATACTCATATACTGGGCTCAGGAACACTGAAACAGAGGTCTTTTTAAATCTAATGTTTTGTAACGTCCCTGTGTAATCAACAAATGTACATTCTGTAAAAAGAGCCCTGTTTGCAAGCGTACAATCTTACTTTATGAATGCTTGTCTACTAAAAGTTATCACAAGCTTACTTAGACTTTAATCTCTGAAACCAATATAGCAATATCCATTGTTGTATCAAAGACATGTGGCCAAGGAACCTCGGTAACACATAATGTTTTGCATTATTTTTTATAATAACTATAATGAGGCAATATCTGTCCCATCATGCCTTCCTAAACTGTAGTATAATCTGTTTGTTATATATTTTGGACTAAGGTGTACAGTTGAGGATCTTTGGGTTTTACCAATTGTTGCTTCCCCGAGTCTGTGGGTCGGTTTCTTTTTTTCTCCAGGCAGGGAAGAGGTGCTTCCTCCCTTATTTCGTGTATTATTATTTATTGTTTTATATAGCGCCATCAAATTCTGTAGAGCTGTACAATGGATGGACAGGTCATAACAAGTAGTATGTAACATAACAATTTGACTTACAGAGACAACAGGTGAGGAGGGCCCTGCTCAAACGATAAGACAATTAATGTATTTTTTTTTACTTACATAGAGCATGACTAATATTTAGTGCATGAAACCATTGATAAAAATAGAAGAAGAAGTTATAACCTGCTAGCACTTTGCTAACAAGATTTCAGAAAATTGCAAAATGGTTTTAATGATTTGTTAATAAAATTGTGTGAAAACTTTTTAGCAAACTATTAACACATGATAAAATGTCCCATATTTTGATGATCAGGATGCAATCAGGAAGATTTCACAGTACAGTTGTCAGAAAATAACCTCTATCATTTAGATTACACGTGACAAGATGACATATATTTATTAAGATAGAAACATAGAATTTGACTGGTGATAACAACCCATGTAGTCTGACCATTTTCCTGATGTAGAGTCAAACCTGGAATTCCTTAAATGTCATAATATTATTAAGCTATTATTGTTTAATATGTGACAGATTATCTATCCACCATGGAAAAACAGGACGTTGGATAATTATATTTATACTTTGAAATCTATTTCATTTAAAAATGCAAAAGGTTTTAGAAATAGTTCTATGGTGTTGATCCAATCGGTGTTGGATCGGTTTATAAGGATTAAGCTTTTTTATGTATCTCATTATAATAGTTTAAAAATAAATTGGTAGCCCCTACCATCTATGTGTCTCTGATAATGTTTCTAAGAGCAACATGTGTAGTTTCTAAACCCATCTGCTTTTCTTATCCTGGCATCCTAACATCTTTAACAGGTGTTGTTGGGTTCAGTGGTAAAACCAACTGCAAGGGGGATAACTAGAATATGTAAACTATTAATACCTGTGTAAATGCAATACCCAGTTTGCTGGACCCACAGAAGTCAGAAGCTTGCTGAGCAGTGCGTAAGCAAGCAGCGTTACCTATGGGCACACTGCCAGAAGCTATGGCTACCTGGAGTCATCCCTCTTTGGGGGGTTGGCTTCAAAATGTGAGGGTCACCTGAATGAGAGGGATGGGCTAGCCTCATATGTGAGTGAGGATAGCCTCAAACACCTTAAATTTGTATGGGGTGAGAAGTGAATAGGGCAGAGAGTTGGTGTGTCTAAACACTGCTCCAATGACCCAGCTACTATGGGCCATTACCCAGAGAACTAGAGAAGCGGTGATTCAATTGGAATCTCTGATTGAAACCTGGAGAGTTTCCATGTATGGAAACCAGACAGCACAGTAAATGTAGATTTAAAGACAAAGTATAGGTAACTGCAATTTTAAGAACAATTGATCAAGAGAAGCATTGTTTCGTGGAATCATGATCAACTTAAGATTTTTTGCAATAGCGTTTAATAGGTTTTTATTTTTAGAATGCTGAATATTTTTTATAATACGGTCCCACCTGGGTACTTGCTTTCACATAAGTTTCAAACAATATACCATACGTGACCATACATTTATTGCTCATCATCCTTTAAGGAACGGGAAAGGTATCTTAAAGGTTTGTGGTGTTAAGTAATAATTTGAAGAAATAATAAACCAATGGATTGACTTATCTTTCCATTGCATTCTAGATCAATAAAGTAAGGGTTTGGAAAGATGAAGGAGCAACTGTAACATTTGAAATACTACATTTCTCAATTCACTATGATATTAGCAGACATTTTAAAATAATTTCAATATTATAATTCAGGCAGCAGTGAAATTCTTGCGTTTGGTTTATTAATTTTGCCAATATTTTATAGTTTTAGTTCCACTATTACTGCCTAGTAAAGCACTGACCTGAGATAGTTTTCAATAGTTTTTCCTGTCTGAAAACTCAAGCATTCTCTGCCAATATAAAATAAAAAATTATCAAGCCACCATCTTCTTTCAGAATGACTGGTGGGCCACACACATCTACTATAATGACACAAGTCTTTGTAAGCATGGATATAGCTCATGTAAATTCCAGGTATCATTACTGCACTTGGGCTTCCAAGAGGACTAGTGGACACATACTTGCTTCCAGTGTCTAATATCTAGTTTTCTTTGTTCCCTAGGTTTCCACTGTGACTCCATGGTATGATGATGTTGATTGAACAGGGAGAAAATAAATCAGTATCACCAGAGGCATTGATTTCACTTATCCATCCCACTCATTGTTTGGACCCCCAACATTTCTTCACAAAAGTGGGGTGACTTAATGTTCCAGCACAGAGTCGTTACCTGCATAGTTTTGCTACAGCCAAAAATGGAACTTGTGATAGAACCCCAAGTATGAACTGAATGGCAAAAAATAAATCCATATTAATTGCGTTTTGCGATTATTGTCGTCTTTCCTATCCAGTGAAAACATTTTTTTTCTTATACATACATTTGATAGATGTTTAAAAGTATCCATGCATTCCACTATGTATTGAGAATATACATATTTATGCAAATGTTATCAAACTAAAAAGGTGTTCCCGGCTAAAAAAGAACAAATTAATGATCTGTTGACTTTATTTTATGGTTTCTGGGTTTAATCTTCAAAGAGTGTTATCTTCTTTAACAATTTTTCTGATTTAATAAGATATTTATTGTTTTAGTAAGCATTTTTTAAAATATAATCTGTACACAAACAGTCATTCTGAGTAATAGGTTTTCACATAGCAAATGTCAGATCTTTAAATCACATTAGACCTCTGAAGAACACAAAGAATGCTTCCTCCTAGTTTAAACATCAGACTCCCATTTATTATGTACGTGTTTATAAATCTCTTTGGAATATACTTTTCTTCTGGGAATCCTAGAACAGCTATGCTGTTTGTCAGAATGACTTATATAGTTGCATTCATCGGTCACAGTCTTGCATAGCATTGCTACATCATATTAATCCAAGGTTATCATAAAGTTTTACAATTCTATAGTTATTCATATCACAGCAATATGCAAATTTGGGCTTGTGTTGTGCGCAATAAAACAAAAACTATGTGAATCCTATATAAATGCATATATAACCTATATAAATCCACTTATTTTAAAATACAAGAGATGCAATAGTTTAATAGAAACACAACATAAAACCCAATGTGTCAGTTACAATTTTGTTTTAGCAGTCAAAAAAACTTACATGAAAAAATACAAAATAATTTAAAAGAAAATAAAAATCAACAGGTACATTTTCCTATCTGAGATCCTAGGGTGAATTCAGCCTAGATGTTGAATAGTCCTCCCAATAGGTCTTCAAATTGGTTTTAAAGTAAGCTATGTATGTAACGATGATGCTGTAAGCCAAGCGATTCCAAGCGGTTAAAGTCTGGGTTTTCAGTGAGAAAATAGTAACAGTAAAAAAAGTTTTATTGTATAATAGGGTTGGGATATGCTAACCCTATATGGGATATGGGATATAAAAAGAACGGTGTCCTTGTTAAACAAGTAGATCCTATAAGGTCAAGTCTTATAAATTAAGGATTCACAAATTAGTCCTTAAGTCCATCAACATTCCTGAATTTAAAGATTTACGTGGTATGCCCTTTTTAAGGTGTCTGCTATCAGGGTCACAAATGTTTAGGAATCACACCAATAACACAATGATCCCAGTCTGATGCAGACTGCTAGTGCAACCTTGGGAACCTTGGGAAAAGGGGACAACTGCCCTTGGCCCAGGCTTACCTAGGGGGCCTATGGCAACTATCCTTCGGGCCCCTCAAAAGCCGACATAGTATTGTGCCCCTGCCAGCCCATACAGCCCCTTGCTGTTGGAAAGTAGCATCAAAGGGAAAGTGTATAATGTTGGAAAATGCTGATGTGATGAAGTACACTATATACTATATATATTTCACACTGAGACTGGGCTGGCAAGGGTTGGCAGAGTTTCCCCCTGTAAACCTCTTATTTAATAGTACATTGCTTGCTACTGATTGGCTGCTTGAAGCAGTGAAACTGCAATATCAACACATACTATATATATTACTGTTGTCAATGATAATAGTTGGCCAGAAAATCAATTCAACATCTGACCAATTCACCTGGTAGCACCAGATAACTCACAAACTTTCAAATTGACAGACTCAGCTGCTGATCCACACACGCAACTCTACGCACACACATGGTGATCACGTTTACAGTAGTCAAGTTCAAGTTAAATTGACAAATTGAACCTTAATGAACAGACCTGCCCATGCTTTCAATACTGACATAAACTTAGAGTTTTTCTTCCAGAAAACTAGACGAATCGACTTACAGTGGCTGAGCTTGACTATTTTTTACCTTAGCTTTGATTTTTAGATGTTTGCATCATATAGCTGCATATGTAATAGCCATGCACTCATTTAAGAAAAGGCATCCTTAAGGTTCCTGATTTGGTCAAATACTCAAACAATGCAATATACAGTTATTATTGTATTAGTTTTAGGTGCATTTGGAGCTAGAACATTCTCAAAATGGGGGTCTTTCATGAAATAAAACTTAAGAATATTTGCAATATATTGGCAAGATAGTATGGGATGGGGCTATCCATCGTTCTACCCTGTAAGATTTCTTGAATGTGGATTTAATTAAAATTATTAAGCTAGTAAATCTAATTTGAAATGCTAATGAAAATTCTTTATGGGAATTCCCATAGCTCTTATCAATTCCTTCTAATTATTTGCTCTCCTGCACTCCAGAATTCTCACTAATAGGCCTAGCCATCAATTTGCTATTTTAATTATCATCGACCAATCTACCCTTCAACATGTAAGACAGCTCTTTAAAATGATAAGTCCTAACAACCTCAATGTATTCTACCCATCTATGCTTGAAGAATATTTTGAAACCATATTGGTTTGTCGTAGCTTATTGTCGACAGAGATGTTCTCATGTGTGGCTTGCGGTTCATTTTAGAACTCATTATACTCGGAATAAAATAAAGTTATTGAAATGTGCAGATTTAATGTAATGGATACTATAAAACATGACGATACATGATATCCCCTGTGACAATGTCAGAGGATTGGTTGTGGAGGGGAGTGATTTTGGACCCAACTTCTACCTCCGGGGTGCCAGGGCGTGGAGCTTAGGAGGTAGAGCGTCACTCAAACTGGCAGAGCTACAATTATGTCCAAACGCAGTATGCATTCTCTGGTGTCCAGTGAAATTGAGACCGCGGGACAGAGGTCTATATAGTTTGTACGCTGGTGGCTACACAATGGTGCACCCAACCTCCCCCTCTAGCAAGTGTGTATGGAGCAATGTTACATTTGCCTTGTGCGCCAGGTGGCCAGTCCAGGCCTGATGCCAACCATATATCTCATATGTATTGGCACTCTAACCCTTCTTCCTTGTGATCATTAAAAGCACCTTTCTGGACCATATTAGGACTTCAAATTGGCAAAGTCTCATGCTTACATGTTCGCACAAAACTTTCTTTATAGATGGAACCTGGTGTTTACATTTAAACCCAATGGCTTCCTTTGGGGGATAGAGAATGCTGTTGATCAGTCTTGTTGAGCAGATTGGCAGCTTCTCTTAAATGTGAAAAAAACATCAATCCCTGCTTTCTAGCTGTCAGTTTCTATTGTAATAAAGAAAAGGTCTATGCATCCTGGCAGTTGATCTTTTGTTAGATTAGCTTGCCAGCATTCAGGAGCATTTATCTGATCCAGGGCAGGATCAGACATTGCGATGTGACAGGTGCCCTATGAGTATGTACAACTATAAATATTGGATACAATTACTAAGAGGGTTAAAGCAGTTAAGAAAAAAGTTTTCATTATTTTATTTTTCGATTTGGCATTTACACGAAATGAATGGGGGTATATTGTTTTTTTTTTCTTCATTTTATTTTTATCATGACATCATATGCAAGGCCGGCCCTACAATGGAGCCGACTGGGGCAATTGCCCCAGGCGGCACTTTAGAAGGGGCGGCACTTTAGAAGGGGGGCACCGAGTGGTTTTCGCTTACCCGCTCGGCGCCCCTCTCTCTCTCCTCTGCGGCAAGTCTCCCTGTTCGGTCTCGGTGCCGGCTTGTAATGCAGAGCGCCGGAAGTGAGGTGAATTTCCTGCGCTCAGCATTACAAGCCGGCACCGTGGCAGCACAGGGAGACTCGCCGCAGGACTGTTTAAAGGTAAGTACCGGGGGGGGGGTAGATAATGGTGTCGGCGAAGTTTAAAATGCCGCCCCCCCCGGCGTCGGCGGAGGGGGGGGTGCCATTTTAAACTTCACCCCAGGCGGTGTTAAGTCTTCGGCCAGCCCTGATCATATGATGTGGTGCACCATTTGCTAAACTATTTAGGCTTTCTTTAGTCATAGTATCCAGCAAGGGGGTTAGCAATGATTAAAAATAATATAAAAAATATAAAACATTATATAATGCAAAAAACTAAAACTAAAACAGCACAATATTGTTTAATCTGATATTTTTAATAGAAAAATATGGGCAGTCACCTACCAAGCTTTCTATTGCTATGGGGAGTGTGCACTTGGCTCTGCATTTTCTAGGTTGGTGGTCTTTTTAGCAGTATAGAGTGCCATTGACATGGACAGGTGCTAAAACAATACCACTAGAAGCAAGCACTGTTTTTTCTAAAAGGAATCAGTGAAGCAAATTGTCCTCTACAAACAAAAAAAACAAAAAAAAAAGAATTACTATTACTTTACTTGTCATGAATACTTTTCAAAATATCACCATATAATCCAGCTCATAATTGCAATAATCATGTTGCTTTCATATCAATTTGTTCTTATAGCTGTCGACAAGTGAAAATGATTTTTTTCAGGAATTCTGTGAAATAAATGTGATGAGCATGGTGTTATCAAATCACACAGTTGGATGCATCCACACTACAGAAATTAAAATTGAAAAAAAACACACAGACATACATTTAGGTGTGGGTATATTATGCAGCATAAAATATTGGGTACAAAATGCACAAATCTTTGTGGTAAATTGGAAGGCATCAAGGAACGTCACATAGTGATTGGGCTTTGCTTGGTGCCAATCCTTTTTATAACAAATATTTATTGACAAACTATTATTTTCTTATAGAGACATAGTGGAAAAACCAAAATGCTTAACTTGTTTGAACCAAAACTGCACAGGAAGGGATTGCCACATGAAAGCCTTGAAGAACGGGAAAGGAACGAAGATTGGGGTGCCACACAAGGCCACGGGTCCATAAATCAAGGGCTGGTAGGCAGGACGGATCACATGGAAAAAAAAGATGGAGGAGTTCACCACAGCGGCAGATGGTCAGGTTTCCCTCCAGGCTGAATTTGGAGGAAGATCTGCAATAGTTCAAAAACTTAAGCAGAGATACTGCTCTAAGAGCAATAGGGCTGACTCCATGCTAGCCAAATTGCTTTAAAGATGATAAAGCTTGATTCATTTTGAATCCAGCACAGATGGCAGATGTATTTGCCCAGTATTACTGAGGTGTCTATAATCTTAAGGGGGATACCTAACTCCATCAGCCATCTTGTGGCGATATACATTCTGACCTGCAGTCGGTTTAACTAGCAACTCTGACGAGCAAGGTGAGTGCCTCATTGGAGTTCTCTATTGAAAGGCTGTCCGACAACTGAAGAAAAGTCATGCCTAGTCCCGAACGGCTTTATCGCATTCCTCCCTGAAATTGAATAGCTACTTCACTCCCCCCCAATTGTGCTGTTGTGTTCTAAGGTCTGTAGTGGGTGCAATCTCTCAGTGCTACACTATCATTTTGTTTCATTTGATAAGTACTGCAATATTCAAAATGTTTTTGTTCAACAATGCAAACAGAATAAGGCTAGACTCACACTTTTGCCATAAACAAATTTCATGTCCGGCATCACCGAATGAGTACTCACCGAAGAAGTTCTTCAGCCCTGAGTTGAGTGCCAAGCTAAAAGGACAGGGACTTAGGCGATCCCAACAGTGAGGAGGCTCAGGCGTAGGCAGGTAAAGATCGTTACTGAGTATAGTAGGCAAAGCACGGACAGATCCAGATACCTGTATAGATAAACTGCAGGCTGGTACACTAAACCCATAGCCATACGAGCCAGAGGTAGGTTCACAGAACAGGTAGTCAGACAAGCCTGGTACATTACAAAGGCAAAGCAATACAGGATCAGAATCACTAGGCAGAAAAGTAGCCAGGCAAGCCAAGGGTCAACAATAGCAAACACAATAGCAGGACCACAACAAGGTATCTGTGGAAGGAGGAGAACTTTGTTTCTCCTTCTCCTCCTCCTAAACTGTCTCTGCTGATTACACTGTGATCAGCATGCAGGCGAAGTAGCCTTGCATTGCTGATCATAATACCTGTAATCAGCCAGCAGGGAGAGCAATGGGAGAGCCCAGCAGAGTCCAGGAAGACCCTACTGAGTCTCTCAAGTGAACTTCTAGGGGGTGTCAAGACTGACACCTACTGGAAGGAAATGCCCAATCACATGATCTCAGAGAGCGTGATCTCTTGTGTAGCTGCAACAAAGTCAGGATGTATCAGTACATCCTACTGGGCTTGAAATAGTTAAACAAACATGTAAAAACTAAAGCAAACATGAATTTAAAAACAAGCATTTGGCTAAAATAAAGCTGGGTAAACATACAGTCATTTTAACATATGACACTTTTTCTATAAAGCAAAAGCTGTCTGAGACTACCACTGATACAAGTACACAAAATAAGCTATGCTATTACACAAAATGTTGTTAAAGTCGTACAAAGATTCAAATGCTTCAAGCATATTAATGCATAAATCCGTTCTAGTTCCAGCTACTAGTTCCAATTGAGCAGCTCAGAGTAGTTAGATATACGCAAAGCAAGCCAGTGAAAGAGTTCATCCACACAATCAAAAAAATAGTAAAATATAGTAAAATTGATGCAAGAACAACAATTACGATGGCATCAGCAAAATAATGCACAAATGAATCAAAATAGTACACAAATAAATAAAAACATCTCTTACATAAGATGAGTTTCCAAGATGCAACAATTCAGTTGATAATACGAAAACCCAGTTGGCAATAGCATCTTTTCAATAATATCAATTAAACATCCCTCAATACACAAGTTAATCAATACATTAGGTTTGTACAAGGTGGATTACCTGCACGCACACATATACACACAAAACAAGATCACTAATCAGACATGCAAAAAGTTATTTCAAAGGGAAACACCTACAGATAAAACAAGATCACCAGTTGGACATAAGCACAAAAAAATGAGAGGGGAACAGCTAAATAAATCACATATTTGGGAGTACAAATAATTAAGGAATACCCTGATAATGGCTAGTATACACCGATCAGCCATAACATTATGACCACTGACATGTGAAGTGAATTAAACTGATAATCTTGTTATCATGGCACCTGTCAGTAGGTGGGATATATTAGGCAGCAAGTGAACATTTCATCCTCAAAGTTTATGTTTTAAAAGCAGAAAAAATGGGCAGGTGTAAGGATCTGAGCGACTTTGACAAGGGCCAAATTGTGACGGCTAGACGACTGGGTCAGAGCATCTCCAAAACTGCAGCTGTTTTGAGGTGTTTCAGCTCTGTAGTTGACCAGTACCTATCAAAAGTGGTCCAAGGAAGGTAAAGCAGTGAGCCGGTGACAGGGTGATGGACAGCCAAGGCTCAATGATGCACGTGGGGCGTGAAGGCTGGCCCTTGTGGTCAAATTCAACATACAAGCTACTGTAGTTCAAACTGCAGAAAAAGTTAACAATTACAAATACAAAGTTTTTCAAGCTTTCAATAAGAGTCGGCATCAGACAAATTGCCACAAATGAAAGCATGGAAACCTGAACTCGGCTTAATTATTGATTCCTGGTAGGAGGCAGAGGAGGCAATGAAGGTGGTTTCCCACTGTGAAAATCATGGTGAGCTTCAAAAGAAGGTGGTGTGTAGGTGATATTTAACACATAAGACTGGCTCACATGTTTTGTGGGTTCTCCACTGGCACCAATGCGGCAAGAGCATTACTGTATTTGTTATACGTATGGTGGCAATGCCCCTGGCAATCTCTTTAAGACAATGAAATCAGAGTTGTTAGTTAAGTTACCGTGCTCTCCAGAGGTGGCACAACTAAACATGTTCCCCGACACACACCCGTCTCACATTAGGAAGTTGGCCATCCATTTTCTTTTGGCAGTATAACTGGCTAAAGCTTGCAACTGGAAATCCTCGACCCCCTACCATGTTAGGGGATGTTTTGCTAATTTTAGAGAGTCATAGGGTCATGGAACATATGTCTTACTCCGTCCCTTACAAAAAAATTACTGCAGTTTTTCTGAAGTAAAACTGCTATTTTTTGGACATGAAAAAACTGCAATACTGCACTTTTACTGCAGTATTACTGCACATTTACTGCTGTTTTACTGCATTTGTACTTCACTGTACTGCAGTTATACTGCAGTTATTTTTGTACGGAAGTACAAATGCAATAAAGCTGCAGTACTTTGAAGTACAACTGTAGGTTTGCAATATAAACAAAAAAGTGCGGTAAATGTGCAGTAAAACTGCAGTACAGTGAAGTACAAATGCAGTAAAAGTGCAGTAAATGTGCAGTAATACTGCAGTAAAAGTGCAGTATTGCAGTTTTTTCATGTCCAAAAAATAGCAGTATTACTTCAGAAAAACTGCAGTGATTTTTCGTAAGGGGTGTAACCCAAGTTGAAATGGCCTCATTATAGAAACCAGAAAGGTGGGGTGTGTTGCTTCTCTCTTACTTGGTGGTGGGATGTTAGACAGTGGATGGTGCTGCACCTGGTCGACCTAAAGGTTTGGGGTTTGGTCTGATACATTTCTTCCGCTTTTCCTTTTTTTTACTTTGTATTATTCTGATACAATTATAACTGCAAATTAACTTTAATTAGGGGGAAAAAATAATTAGAACTTGTCTCGCTGTGTGCTTCCTCACCTTAGGCAGCCCCTATCAACATCCCCTCGTCCGTGCTGCCCCAATACCCTGTACAGCTCCTACTTCAGTGGTGTCACTTAGAGGGCTACTGGGGCTAAAGCCTCAAATCTCGATCAACTTCATAGTCCCAAATGGAGACTCTGGGCATACTTTAGCGGATGTAAAAGTAGATGTATAAGTGTGTGAGCATAGACGTGTATCTGTAAGTATGTGTTATAAGAAATTAAGGAAAGGTGAGAGAAATAATGCGTTTGTGTCTTGAAAAAGTTTGTTTGTTAGCGCAAGTGTGCGCATGCAAGGGCAAGTGTAAGCCAGGATCAGGGCCGGCCCTACAATGGAGCCGACTGGGGCAATTGCCCCAGGCGGCACTTTAGAAGGGGCGGCACTTTGCCGCTCCAAGCGCTTTTTTTTTTTTTTTTGAAGCGGAGGAGAGAGAGAGGGGCACCGAGTGGTTTTCGCTTACCCGCTCAAGCCCCTCTCTCTCTCTCCTCTGCGGCGAGTCTCCCTGTTCGGTCTCGGTGCCGGCTTGTAATGCAGAGCGCCGGAAGTGACGTCAATTTCCGGCGCTCAGCATTACAAGCCGGCACCGTGGCAGAGCAGGGAGACTCGCCGCAGGACTGTTTAAAGGTTAGTACCGGGGGCGGGGGGTAGATTATGGCGTCGGCGAAGTTTAAAATGCCGCCCCGGCGTCGGCGGGGGGGCGGCATTTTAAACTTCACCCCAGGCGGCGTTAAGTCTTCGGCCGGCCCTGGCCAGGATGTTTATGTGTGAGGGCAAAAATAAATGTGAATGTACATGTATGCGTTTATGGACAGGCATCAGTCTATACATTACTGTTTTGAGCCTAAAGAGTATAGAATGAATAAAGAGTGTGCCTGAGCTAGACTGAGAGGAGCGCTGACTGAGGTGAGGCCAATCTGGGTGTGGGGTAAATCCTGTGGATGCAATCTGGGAAAATCCTGTGGGTGCAATCTGGGTGCTGGGGCAAATCCTGAGGGTAGAATCTGGGTGCTGGGGCAAGTCCTTATGTAAAGCCAGATAGACTTAGTTGCATGTTTCACAGAGGTTGCTGGAAATAAGAAATTAGAATATTGTGAATTTATAAATGTTTTGCAAATATCTGTGTGTGTATGTATATGTCCATTCTTTTATCCCCCTATTTGACCATTAAGCAGTTCCCGCCCCATTATTTTAGATATTTAGCTTGCAAGCAGGGACCTCTTTACCTAATGTATCTGTATAATTTCTAGTTTTGTCAAACTCCCAAAACCATATTGAGGCTAAATGGTGGTTGCAAATGATTTTTATTTCCTTACCAAATATGTATGGAGTTGTTTGCACAGTTTAATAATGCTCTATCTTGTTCAGGCAGAACAAACTGGTCCCTGTGGAAAAATGGCAGCAATAAATCAATAGCCCAGATGTAATCTTGGGTGTCTAGAATGCAGAGAGATTTGGAGCATAATGGCACTGGTTGTCTATTGTCATTCAGACATGAGCTGCATCAGAAAAAAAGGCTTGTGGGAACCTGATAAGAGTTGGTCAAAAGTGGACCATAAATCAAACGAAGGCAGCACTCTGCTGATTTCACATACATGCTCACTGGAAAAGTGATAGATCTGCAATTTACTGCTTATCACATCTGCTAGAAGTTTCATAATACCCAAAGCTGACCTTCACTGAATAAACACGGTAGCTGACTACCTGTTTCAGTTGGAAATGTATGTATGGTAGTTCTGCTTACTTTAGACAAGCAAAACGGCATGGGAAATAGGTATTTTACAGATGGGATGTCTGATTTGGGTCAATGTTTAAAATAAAAATAGTTTTGTAAGATGTATGTAGCTACATGTGCATGTGAGCATGGATGTCTATGCAGAAGTGTATGTGATAATGCATGTCTATGTAAATGTAACGCTTCCCCATGCGCTGGCTGGACTTGTTTATATTTTGCCTTATTTATTTCATGTTTCCAGCCACTAGTGGCCGCCCTTGCTATTCAGAGCCTCTCAGACTAATTATCAGGTCCAGCTGCAGTTGATCTCATGATCAAATCAGCCTTTATAAACCTGCCCAGCCCTGCAGTCTGGGCCTTGACATTGTAATGTTTGAGGACTACCTGTTTGGTTCCTGATTTGTTCCAGTACCTTGCCGTGTTCCAGTACCTTGCCGTGTTCCAGTACCTTGCCGTGTTCCAGTACCTTGCCGTGTTCCAGTACCTTGCCGTGTTCCAGTACCTTGCCGTGTTCCAGTACCTTGCCGTGTTCCAGTACCTTGCCGTGTTCCAGTACCTTGCCTTGCTCCAGTACCTTGCCTTGCTCCAGTACCTTGCCTTGCTCCAGTACCTTGCCTTGCTCCAGTACCTTGCCTTGCTCCAGTACCTTGCCTTGCTCCAGTACCTTGCCTTGCTCCAGTACCTTGCCTTGCTCCAGTACCTTGCCTTGCTCCAGTACCTTGCCTTGCTCCAGTACCTTGCCTTGCTCCAGTACCTTGCCTTGCTCCATTACCTGCCGTGTGCCCCGCAAGTGGGCTTATCTGCCGTGTGCCCCGCAAGTGGGCTTATCTGCCGTGTGCCCCGCAAGAGGGCTTATCTGCCGTGTAACAGGCAAGCTGTTTGGGACAAAGATAGCACAGATAAACTGTTTGGGAGCACTGACAAGCTGGAGCAAAGATGGTGCAGGCAGGCTGTTTGGGGGTACTGATAAGCTGCTTGGGGCAAATGTGGCACTCACAAGTTGTTTGGGGGCAAAGGTGGTACTCACAAGCTGTTTGAAGGCAAATGTGGTACTGTGGGACATGTTGCTTGGTGTAGTTGGGGGGCCCCCTGGCAATGTTCTCACCGTGGCCCTGTGGTTTCTAGCTACGCCCCTGCACCTAGACACATACAGCAACACATGTACACTCACACACACACAGTATTGTGTGAACTAAAAGGTAAATATGCATCTAAAAGATTTAATCTAAACGTAGTTGTTCTGCTCTTGTAATAAAGAAATAAATAAAGTAAGAAGCTAGGCCCAGACTCTGTTAAATATTTAATTATACTGAACACACAATTTAATCTGTGGGTTTGTGTAGGGAGCCCTGGAGACATATAGCGCTATAGAGAGCTGAAGCCACCATATCGGTCATTAACTGCTATAACTGTGAAGTGGAAGCGTCTAGAAGTAAGCATAAGCAGTCACAAAGCAGTAGACCACAATTCACAAGCTGAAGATCACAATGCCAAGCAGCAGCTGGAGTGCACCGCCACTGGATTCTAGAGCAAAGGAAACGTGTTCTTTGGAGTGATGAATCCAGAAGAATGCCACCTACCAGAATACATAGTGCCTACTGTACAGTTTGGTGGAGGAGCAGTTCTTCAGGGTTTGACCTCACACATGCTCTTTAGGCTGAATGGGCACAAATTCCTGCAGACACACGCCAAAGTCTTGTGGAAAGCCTTCCCAGAAAGATTGAGGCTGCTATAGTTGCAAGATGGCTGCAACTCCATATTAATACCCATAGCTTATGAATGGCTCATATAGGTGTGAGGGTCAGGTGTCCACATACTTTTGGTCATATAGTGTAACTTATGAGGCTTGCTGAAAGGAATACATATGTGCAGTGGTGTAACTAAGGGGTCACATTAAGTCATGTGACCCTGTGGTGAAAGAAGGACATCTCTCAGCAGCCGGACCCAGGTGTCACATTAAGGTTTTGTTGCAGGACTCCATACATTAATGTATTATGTTTGTTAAATAAAATTGATTTCTTACCAAAAACACTTCTCTGTGTATTATTTGCACTTTTATTAGGGCAAAGGGATCGGTTTTCAGATTGTATTTTGATCAGCCATGTGCATGAGTGACATATGCACCTTAATAATTTTCCAAAGCCCCAGTTGTTGACAGCGTTTTAATCAGCAAAGGGCATAGGAAACCAAGTGAAATTAGACTGATACTATCTTAACTGATAAGTAAAGTATACAGGCTTCTGTTAGACGTTTCACTTATTTAATCTCCTAATGGCCTCACCTAACACACTCATAAAGATGTTGGCTTGATATTTCTGTTGTTCACCACTTTCCCAGTCAAACCAGTACTAATGCCTGTCCTATCCTACTGGATAAACCGGTTTTGTCTCCAAAAACAGAAATCTTTACCAAGATGACCATTCAAAGCTTATTAACCCGTTCCATAATCTCAAGGACATCCTCAAAAGGTGTGCCAGGATTACCTTGAGGACATACCTGCACATCATTCAGTTTTCGCAGCAGCAGGAACATTATGCATCGCAAACAAATAAAATAATTATATAGATTTTTTCCCTCATACCTACCTGCCCTGGAAACCCAGAGGTAAGAAAACCATTTTGGACAGCTGGGAAAAGAATATTGAATAGGCAGTAGACATGGGTGAAATATAGTACATTGAGGAAGCTACTGCTGGAAATTTCACCTTGGCTACCATGATGGTGATCTTCCTAAAATAAAAGAGCTTCTTGCTTGAGGTGAAAGATCGCTAGTATCAGGTTCCAGGCCATAACCTGTGGACCCGTTTTCCAAGCCTTATAATTACTTTTGTGTAATGCAAGAACAGGTTTCACAAATCACACTGCAGCTGAATGCCTAATTTATGTTCAGATCTTGAGCTGTTTTATGGCTGACCTGACACTTAATACCTTTATATAGATGATACTTTTTCACGTTCACATTTTCTCTGTGAATCTTCCCCACATAACTTCAACCAAGTTCTTGCCCTTTTCTCTGTCCATCCCACCTCTTATATATTTTGTTTTTTTTCTCTCCGTTCCATGAAAAATAAAACATGCATTTTTGTCTTGTTACTGTATCTATTTAATTGTAAGATGACATACGTTCTGGTGTTTAAAATAATTTTAATTAATACATTGTAAGCCATATATGCCTGTTTGGCAGCACTTCATTATTATACAATTATACTGCTAAGTCCTCCACTATCTTTTGCTATTCTTTCTTAACCATTGTCTCTCTTGACCTTATTGCTTCACAGCTTGTTCACACTTTCTTGAAGCACATTATCCACTTCATTTGCTTTTTATACCCTTGGTTTCAATTCTTTAACAAGCACAATGCTCCTGAGAGTATAGTTCACCCCTCTTCCCAAACTCTTACCTTTCAGACAATGGCTCTGAGTGTCTTCACAAGGCTACTTTAATGCGTCTTGAATATGTACTTACTTATGCATCTTCTGTTAAAAGTGATATCTTCTTTTTTTTTTTAAAACATCCATCTTTTATCACGTTGTTTTAGCCTTCATGACTAAAAAGGCAATAAGATGTAAAGTCATCATAAAGAGTTAAACTGTATATACAGTTGAGCTTATCAGTGCGCTGATTTACATTACACAGATACAGTACCTTCTCT
Source organism: Spea bombifrons (assembly GCF_027358695.1). Lineage (NCBI taxonomy): Eukaryota > Metazoa > Chordata > Amphibia > Anura > Pelobatidae > Spea > Spea bombifrons. The sequence goes on along the minus strand of NC_071089.1, from coordinate 19,883,478 downwards.
TAACAACACTGGAAAATAGGGCATGTTCACGTTTCAAGCAAGGAAGTTAATGTGAAATTGGGTACTATTCCATTAAATCAGTGACATCTGGTAAGCCTGTGTAAATAGATTACCAAAAGTAGATAGAAAACCATCTGTATTTCATTTTCCTTGTTACATCTGTAGGCATAAGTTTTGAACTCTGTGTTTCATTATTAGCTAATATCTTTGCTTTTATTCCATAAGCTATGTAAATATTGTTTTATAGATCTGGGTCTAGTTTATATTGTTCTGTGCTTAACAGAGCTCATATATGCAAGTAAGTCTCTTGACCATCATGAAGCTCTAGAACAACAGGAATTAAACCAGGGGCTATATACATTACAGACAGATTAGTATATAATTTTTTTTTATTTTTTTTTACGTTTTTACTTGGGCAAATATTCAGCTACTTTTTAATGCATGTAAATATTACTTTTGCTTTCATTTTTGATTAATATAGATTATCAATAATATCCATTAGCGTGTATATAACACTGATCAGCCATTGCATTATGACCACTGACAGGTGAAGTTAATAATACTGATAATCTTGTTATCATGGCACCTGTCAGTGGGTGGGATATATTAGGCAGCAAACAAACATTTCGTCCTCAAAGTTGATGGGTGCAAGCAACTTTGATGGGTGCAAGCAAGGGCCAAATTGTGATGGCTAGACGACTGGGTCAGAGTATCTCCAAAACTACAGCTCTTGTGAGGTGTTCCTGGTCTGCAGTGGTCCAAAGAAGGAAAATTGGTGTCAGGGTCATGGGCGGCCAAGGCTCACATGGGGGCCGAAGGCTGGCCTGTGTGGTCAAGTCCAACAGATGAGCTACTGTAGCTCAAATTGCTGAAAAAGTTAATGTTGTTAGTTGTATCTGGGGCTACGCAGACCAGTCAGGGTGCCCGTGCTGACCTTGTCCATATTGGGCATGTGAACACATGAACTGGACAACAGAGCAATAGAAGAAGGTGGCCTGATCTGATGAATCATATTTTCTTTTACATCACGTGGAGTCCATGCCTCAACGGGTCAAGACTGTTTGGGCGGCAAAAGAGGGAACCTACACAATATCAGGCAGGTGGTCATAATTAGACTTGGGCACGGGAGGAAAGTTCTTATTCATTTTCGTGTTTGTTTTCGGTTATAGGGTTAATTCTAAGGATAGTAGTGGACTGGTTAAATGATCTTAAATTAATGAAATTAATTCATGATCTTAATTAAATCAAAACTTAAGTCTTAGAAACTGTGAGAAATGGCATGCTGAGGCTTTTTTTTTTTTTTGGAAAGATGCAGCACAGCCATTGGACAAGCCTTCAGCATGATGTGACAGTAGTAGTGATGCTAATTGGACAAACAAAGATCAGCTCACTCAATATCCCTCCTCTTAGTGCAGGCAAAATGGCGAGATTCTCCTCCTCTTAGTGTGGTTAAAAATGGTGGCCATGGCGATGGAACGGATGAACGAATGAATTAATATTTTCGTATTGCGCAATATTAATTTTCCATTTCTTTCGTCCAATATTTAATTAATTTGTTAGTTATTCGGGCGAATGGACAAACCGGTAATACTTGGCAGGAAAACGCATTTGTCCAAAAACGAATGCGTAAGTCTAGTCATAATGATATGTCTTATTATATATATTATGTAACGCTGCGCACAACTGCCAAGAAAATGCTTTACCTGAGTGCATCATACAACCAAAACATATATATATATTTTAAAAGTCTCAGATGAAAGTCCCGCCGAGCTATTCTGTACCATTAATATGCTTACCTAAAATGTAAAATATCTCTCTTTCTATTTGTTTCTCTCTCTCTCTTCTTTCTCTAAAATTTTCTCTAAAATTGTTCTCATTATTTATCTATTTGAGGAAATACTCAAAGATTGACATTCTTAGAATACCCTTCTCCATTTTCCCAATATAAAACATTTCACTGCATCTCATTACAGCATTTGTAAAAACACTGTCTGTAGGCAGTAGTGCATAAATGAATTATTTAGGCTATGCAGTAAATTGCCCTGATCTTTTGTAAAGTATTTTAATGCACTCTTTCAGAGATCTGGGAAGCAAATCATAGAGGACAAGGGGTATAATGTAAACCAAGTTTTATTAGCCACAAATAACTAAACCATACATTTTATTAAGTGTCAATGACAAAGTGTTGCAATGTAAGGTTGATTCTGTGAATAACCATCATCATAAATACACGATTCCACATAGGTTCATTTTTTCTTACTTTGATTGTTCTATGACTAATTTGGGGGTTTTATTTCTATTTTTTTCCCTGTTGGTTTACGTTATATCAGCATATGTATCCTGAAAGTGGTTATAGTATTGTGATATTATTAAAATTAGTTTCTTTAAATGTTTAAACAGAAGACTTTTATATATATATATATATATATATATATATATATATATATATATATATATATATATATATATATATAATTTATCAAGAAATAATGTATCAGCTATCATGTGGCAAATATTTTATAATATATCCAAAGAAAAAAGCATAATGTGAATTAACGAGGCAACGTCTTGCATGCCCCATGTCTCTAATAGGCACTGGAGCAGAAACAGAGCATGTTAAGATAAACCAATTATAAAATATGGGCTTAACAAACAGACAGATAGCTCTAAAAATAACCACATAAAAGCAGGTGGAAGATCATCTGTTTTAACTGGCTGTAGAGTCATCAATTTTACAGTCAAAAACAGAGCACATGGAAAATGAATTCTTAAAAATAACAAACACGTTCTTGTGTTAGGTTTGCTAAAAAAAGATCTTTGAATAGATATTTTTTGGATTATTGATTTTTAAAATGAACTCAGCCCAAAATGCAAACTTTGAGACATTTGTTAATTATGTAAAAGAAGGTCCTTTTCTATGTCAGTGTGTCCTAATTAATGAAATCTGCTTCCCTTGTTAGTAGTGTTCCCTTGGCTATAATAGCGTTGTATGAATCGTCACTAATCTAATGCACACAGTTATGGGTGGCAGAAAATGCACATATTTTGGTTCAGTAGAATTGTTGGTTGAAAGCTTCAAGACCTAGAAAGTGAATTCATACCCATTAGGCTGTGACCATGGAACTTCCCAATGAGAACAGTCACGGCCTACTGTTTTAGCTCAGCAAAATTGAGTTCATTTGGTATTTCTCTTAAAACGACTTGACCTGAACCCTGAAATCAGGCCTGAACAGAAAAAGGCAGGGGTAACAAAATGGGGAGAAACATGTACAAATGAGAATGAAAAGTTAAGATAACCACACTTAATATTATACAGCATTATATGAGTTTATTGTATTATTCTTATGTAACAGTATAGTGTTACTTTATTTCAATAAATAACACATTACTTTGGAGTTTTACACTCAAAAATGTAATTACTGCTTAGACATCTGGACTAGACCCCCAACAGCCAGACAACAACCCCTACAGTCCCCATAAAGACACAGATTTTAATAGGTAGGGCAAGGGGCATAACACAGGGGGGCCCAAGACCTTTTGGTGGAGATGTGATCCTTTTGAAACAGGCCATAATATTATGAGTGGTGTGTGTAATATTACTCATAACAATGATGGTTAATGATCATACACAATGTGTTTCTTAATATACTACTGGCCTATATTGTGTGCAAACTTGGATTTATTTGAAAAGTACACATAAGGGAGTATTAATATCACAGGTTCAATAACATGTTCTGAGAGACAGCTATTAAAATACAAAACAGGAACCCTATATGTAGACGGGTCCATCAAAACCGGGGAAGGGGCCTAGGATTTTATACTGGCCACAGCTTTGTTAATTAACTGCCCAAGCCGGCATCTCCATAGTACTTAACATTGAAACAGCCGGCCAGCAGACCATTGCCCAGCTGTGGCTTCAAATGAACATGACCTTTTGGTCTAGGGGGTCTTTATTGTATTTAAACATTGATGTGTTACATTTTATAATAAATAACCCACAATGTGCACATTACTACATTTGGAACCAATAGCTATTGAAATCAAAAATAAAATGTTCTGACTTTTTGGATGATATGTAAAAAACATAGCTTGGCTTAGTCTGATATATTACATTTTTTTCTCATGTTGTGCTAGCTCAGTAAATAACCATTTTTATGTCTGGATATAAATCTTCATTGTAGTTCAAGGCTGAGTCATGTTACATTTTCAAACAGTCCTTGAACATCGAATTCTACAAACTCTTTATTTGTTAATGAGAGAAGTAGTTTCTGGGAACGCATATGAATGTGCCATTGTTATTTCTATATGTATTATATAATAATCAAATTTACTTTGGGTGCAGGGTATGGCAGGCGTTTGCTCACCATTTATAAAGCGAGAAATGTGAGAAAATCCAACACGCTCTCCAAGGTGGCACTAGTGTCATCAAAATGTATTTTGTATATCATAAAGCTGAGCTCATAATAACTAGACTTGGGCACCAGGGGGCTCTTCGTGTTCGTCTTCGTGCTCGTCTTCGGGGAAAAAAAAATCTTCGTATTCCGCGAATATTCGCCCGTTCCTGTCTTCTCTTCGGGCGAATATTCGCGGACATTCTTCGTGCTCGTTTAATCTTCGTTTTCCTCCTGGTTGCCTAGCAGGGGTTAATACGGGGTTAATAACACATCACAGCAGCAGCAGCTGCCGTGAAGGTACGTGTGTGCAGCTCTATTGGTCGTTTCGGCAGGGGGCTGGTCTGGCATCAACGAGTGAATTGCAGAACTGCAGAATGCACTTCATTCGTTGATGGCAGGCGAGCCCCCTGCCGAAACGACCAATAGAGTTGCACACACATACCGAGGTGTACTGTCCATAGATGTTTAATAAAAGAATAGGGAATATTTTACATTTTTAAATTGATTTTGGACCACTTTACATGCCTAACATTTGCTACCTATTTACAATGGCATACTTTGCAACAACCCAACTTACTTATTGGACAGTACTGGAAAATAGCAGGACTGTCCACCAAAATCTTGGGTGTGTTGGCAGGTATGCTGATGGAAAAATGTTGGACAAGAACTAAAAAATAGCTTAGGGTTAATGTACGGTTATGTTTAAGATTAGTAGCAGTGCACTGGTTTGGTTAAAGATGGATTATGTCTAAATAATAATAATTTAATTTTAATGTTTTTTTTTAAAAAAAAATAGGGGTTTATTTAAATGTATTTTAAAGTTAGATTTATTATTTAGTACTTGATTATATTTATTAAATGTTTATAGTAGCGTTACCTACCGAGCTATAACTACCTATGTGTATTTGCATTTTGCATACCTAGTTTAGCTAAATTAGATGGGACAGGACTGGAAAAAAGCAGGACTGTCCCTGAAAAAGTTGGGTCTGTTGGCAGGTATGTGGATGGAAAAATGTTATAGGGTGAAGTGTGAGTTATAGTGTTAATGTAATGCTATTAGTGAGTGAAGGCCAGGGCAAATAACAAGGAAAAGGTCCTTGTGTTTTGTGCATTGTAAGTGTGTGTGTATGTGTGTTATGTGTGATGTCACTGTGTGTTATATGTGTTATATGTGTTATTGTGTGTGTTATGTTTGGTTGGTTGTGTATCAGAAGGAAAATAATGAAATGGAAAAGGAAATGGGAAAGGCAAATGAGTGGGCAATTGGCGACCCGCTCACCTGTTTCACCCCAGGGCAAAGCACCCAAACACTGTCAGTCTTAGACGTTTGGCAGCAGACTTCCAGAGCTCAGACACAAGGCCCTAGCGTAAGCTGGCCACTCCGGCGGAGGTAGCAGGCGTTGCCACACCGCACACAGAGGCAGCCAGGGGGGAGAAACTGCCCTTACCATTAGGGACATTTTGGGCATGACTCTAGCCAGGAAGCGAACTGGCAGAGAAGAGATGCTGGCACCACCACCAGCAGCAGCATTGAAAAGGCGAATGAGTGGGCAATTGGCGACCCACTCACCTGTTTCACCCCAGGGCAAAGCACCCAAACACTGTCAGTCTTAGACGTTTGGCAGCAGACTTCCAGAGCTCAGACACAAGGCCCTAGCGTAAGCTGGCCACTCCGGCGGAGGTAGCAGGCGTTGCCACACCGCAAACAGAGGCAGCCAGGGGGGAGAAACTGCCCTTACCATTAGGGACATTTTGGGCATGACTCTAGCCAGGAAGCGAACTGGCAGAGAAGAGATGCTGGCACCACCACCACCACCACCACCACCAGCAGCATTGAAAAATTGGAAAGGCGAATGAGAGGGCAATTGGCGACCCGCTCACCTGTTTCACCCCAGGGCAAAGCACCCAAACACTGTCAGTCTTAGACGTTTGGCAGCAGACTTCCAGAGCTCAGACACAAGGCCCTAGCGTAAGCTGGCCACTCCGGCGGAGGTAGCAGGCGTTGCCACACCGCAGACAGAGGCAGCCAGGGGGGAGAAACTGCCCTTACAATTAGGGACATTTGAGGCATGACACTAGCCAGGAAGCGAACTGGCAGAGAAGAGATGCTGGCACCACCACCAGCAGCAGCATTGAAAAGGCGAATGTGTGGGCAATTGGCGACCCACTCACCTGTTTCACCCCAGGGCAAAGCACCCAAACACTGTCAGTCTTAGACGTTTGGCAGCAGACTTCCAGAGCTCAGACACAAGGCCCTAGCGTAAGCTGGCCACTCCGGCGGAGGTAGCAGGCGTTGCCACACCGCAAACAGAGGCAGCCAGGGGGGAGAAACTGCCCTTACCATTAGGGACATTTTGGGCATGACTCTAGCCAGGAAGCGAACTGGCAGAGAAGAGATGCTGGCACCACCAGCAGCAGCATTGAAAAGGCGAATGAGTGGGCAATTGGCGACCCACTCACCTGTTTCACCCCAGGGCAAAGCACCCAAACACTGTCAGTCTTAGACGTTTGGCAGCAGACTTCCAGAGCTCAGACACAAGGCCCTAGCGTAAGCTGGCCACTCCGGCGGAGGTAGCAGGCGTTGCCACACCGCAGACAGAGGCAGCCAGGGGGGAGAAACTGCCCTTACAATTAGGGACATTTTGGGCATGACTCTAGCCAGGAAGCGAACTGGCAGAGAAGAGATGCTGGCACCACCACCACCACCACCACCACCAGCAGCATTGAAAAATTGGAAAGGCGAATGAGAGGGCAATTGGCGACCCGCTCACCTGTTTCACCCCAGGGCAAAGCACCCAAACACTGTCAGTCTTAGACGTTTGGCAGCAGACTTCCAGAGCTCAGACACAAGGCCCTAGCGTAAGCTGGCCACTCCGGCGGAGGTAGCAGGCGTTGCCACACCGCAAACAGACGCAGCCAGAGGGGAGAAACTGCCCTTACCACTAGGGACATTTTGGGCATGACTCTAGCCAGGAAGCGAACTGGCAGAGAAGAGATGCTGGCACCACCACCACCACCAGCAGCAGCATTGAAAAATGGGAAAGGCGAATGAGTGGGCAATTGGCGACCCACTCACCTGTTTCACCCCAGGGCAAAGCACCCAAACACTGTCAGTCTTAGACGTTTGGCAGCAGACTTCCAGAGCTCAGACACAAGGCCCTAGCGTAAGCTGGCCACTCCGGCGGAGGTAGCAGGCGTTGCCACACCGCAAACAGACGCAGCCAGAGGGGAGAAACTGCCCTTACCATTAGGGACATTTGATTCATGACACTAGCCAGGAAGCGAACTGGCATCGAAGAGACACTGGCACCACCACCAGCAGCAGCAGCAGCAGAATTGGGAAAGGCGAATGAGTGGGCAATTGGCGACCCACTCACCTGTTTCACCCCAGAGCAAAGCATCCAAACACTGTCAGTCCTTGGCGTTTGGGAGCGGACTTCCAGAGCTCAGACACAAGGCCCTAGCGTAAGCTGGCTACATTGGCGGAGGTAGCAGGCGTTGCCACACCGCAGCAAGTGCAACCAGGGGGGAGAAACTGCCCTTACCATCAGGGACATTTAAGGCATGACACTAGCCAGGAAGCGAACTGGCAGAGAAGAGATGCTGGCACCACCAGCAGCAGCAGCAGCAGCAGCATTGGAAAAGGCAAATGAGTGGGCAATTGACGACCCGCTCACCTGTTTCACCCCAGGGCAAAGCATCCAAAGACTGTCAGTCCTTGGCGTTTGGGAGCGGACTTCCAGAACTCAGACACAAGGCCCTAGCGTAAGCTGGCTACATTGGCAGAGGTAGCAGGCGTTGCCACACCGCAGCAAGTGCAACCAGGGGGGAGAAACTACCCTTACCATCAGGGACATTTAAGGCATGACACTAGCCAGGAAGCGAACTGGCAGAGAAGAGATGCTGGCACCACCACCAGCAGCAGCAGCAGCAGCAGCAGCAGCATTGGAAAAGGCAAATGAGTGGGCAATTGACGACCCGCTCACCTGTTTCACCCCAGGGCAAAGCATCCAAAGACTGTCAGTCCTTGGCGTTTGGGAGCGGACTTCCAGAACTCAGACACAAGGCCCTAGCGTAAGCTGGCTACATTGGCGGAGGTAGCAGGCGTTGCCACACCGCAGCAAGTGCAACCAGGGGGGAGAAACTACCCTTACCATCAGGGACATTCGAGGCATGACACTAGCCAGGAAGCGAACTGGCATTGAAGAGAGACACTGGCACCACCACCAGCAGCAGCAGAATTGGGAAAGGCGAATGAGTGGGCAATTGACGACCCGCTCACCTGTTTCACCCCAGGGCAAAGCATCCAAGCACTGTCAGTCCTTGGCGTTTGGGAGCGGACTTCCAGAACTCAGACACAAGGCCCTAGCGTAAGCTGGCTACATTGGCGGAGGTAGCAGGCGTTGCCACACCGCAGCAAGTGCAACCAGGGGGGAGAAACTACCCTTACCATCAGGGACATTCGAGGCATGACACTAGCCAGGAAGCGAACTGGCATTGAAGAGAGACACTGGCACCACCACCAGCAGCAGCAGAATTGGGAAAGGCGAATGAGTGGGCAATTGACGACTCGCTCACCTGTTTCACCCCAGGGCAAAGCATCCAAGCACTGTCAGTCCTTGGCGTTTGGGAGCGGACTTCCAGAACTCAGACACAAGGCCCTAGCGTAAGCTGGCTACATTGGCGGAGGTAGCAGGCGTTGCCACACCGCAGCAAGTGCAACCAGGGGGGAGAAACTACCCTTACCATCAGGGACATTCGAGGCATGACACTAGCCAGGAAGCGAACTGGCATTGAAGAGAGACACTGGCACCACCACCAGCAGCAGCAGAATTGGGAAAGGCGAATGAGTGGGCAATTGACGACCCGCTCACCTGTTTCACCCCAGGGCAAAGCATCCAAGCACTGTCAGTCCTTGGCGTTTGGGAGCAGACCTACAGAACTCAGACACAAGGCCCTAGCGTAAGCTGGCTACACCGGCGGAGGTAGCAGGCGTTGCCACACCGCAGCAAGTGCAACCAGGGGGGAGAAACTACCCTTACCATCAGGGACATTCGAGGCATGACACTAGCCAGGAAGCGAACTGGCATTGAAGAGAGACACTGGCACCACCACCAGCAGCAGCAGAATTGGGAAAGGCGAATGAGTGGGCAATTGACGACCCGCTCACCTGTTTCACCCCAGGGCAAAGCATCCAAGCACTGTCAGTCCTTGGCGTTTGGGAGCAGACCTACAGAACTCAGACACAAGGCCCTAGCGTAAGCTGGCTACACCGGCGGAGGTAGCAGGCGTTGCCACACCGCAGCAAGTGCAACCAGGGGGGAGAAACTACCCTTACCATCAGGGACATTCGAGGCATGACACTAGCCAGGAAGCGAACTGGCATTGAAGAGAGACACTGGCACCACCACCAGCAGCAGCAGAATTGGGAAAGGCGAATGAGTGGGCAATTGACGACCCGCTCACCTGTTTCACCCCAGGGCAAAGCATCCAAGCACTGTCAGTCCTTGGCGTTTGGGAGCAGACCTACAGAACTCAGACACAAGGCCCTAGCGTAAGCTGGCTACACCGGCGGAGGTAGCAGGCGTTGCCACACCGCAGCAAGTGCAACCAGGGGGGAGAAACTACCCTTACCATCAGGGACATTCGAGGCATGACACTAGCCAGGAAGCGAACTGGCATTGAAGAGAGACACTGGCACCACCACCAGCAGCAGCAGAATTGGGAAAGGCGAATGAGTGGGCAATTGACGACCCGCTCACCTGTTTCACCCCAGGGCAAAGCATCCAAGCACTGTCAGTCCTTGGCGTTTGGGAGCAGACCTACAGAACTCAGACACAAGGCCCTAGCGTAAGCTGGCTACACCGGCGGAGGTAGCAGGCGTTGCCACACCGCAGCAAGTGCAACCAGGGGGGAGAAACTACCCTTACCATCAGGGACATTCGAGGCATGACACTAGCCAGGAAGCGAACTGGCATTGAAGAGAGACACTGGCACCACCACCAGCAGCAGCAGCATTGGGAAAGGCGAATGAGTAGGCAATTGACGACCCGCTCACCTGTTTCACCCCAGGGCAAAGCATCCAAACACTGTCAGTCCTTGGCGTTTGGGAGCAGACCTACAGAACTCAGACACTAGGCCCTAGCGTAAGCTAGCTACACCGGCGGAGGTAGCAGGCGTTGCCACACCGCAGCAAGTGCAACCAGGGGGGAGAAACTACCCTTTCCATTAGGGACATCTGAGGCATGATTTCAGCCAGGAAGCGAACTGGCAAAAGATACTGGCACCACCACCAGCAGCAGCGTTGGAAACGGAAAAAGGTGAATGAGTGGGCAATTGACGACCCACTCACCTGTTTCACCCCAGGGCAAAGCATCCAAAGACTGTCAGTCCTAGGCGTTTGGGAGCGGACTTACAGAACTCAGACACTAGGCCCTAGCGTAAATTGGCTACACCAGCGGAGGTAGCAGGCATTGCCACACCGCAGCAAGTGCAACCAGGGGGAGAAACTACCTTAAACATTAGAGAGAAAAAATTTAACTTTCCAAGCTAAGAGCTGGGTAACCCAATTTGGGCAGATTGAATTTAAGAAAGGCAATCTGCTCCATCAGATGAGGTGCCATGCGTGAGCGCTGTGGACTCAGTATGTTTCCAGTCATAGAAAACACTCGCTCACTTTGAACAGTGGTTGGCGGACATGATAGAAGCTGCTGCGCAACCCATGAGAGTGCAGGCCACACACTCTTCTTTTCATCCCAGTAGCTAAGAGGATCAACATTAGGAGCAGAAGGAACTTCACAGAGGTAAAGTTTGACCATTTCAGCAGCACTACTCTCCTTTCTGCTGCTAGCTCTGTCAGATGGTCCAACTATACTGCCAAGTGCCTCTTCCCAAAACGCAGCTGCTCCACTCAGCTGTGTTGTGCTGCTTGTGGCACTGCTGCTGATGCTGCTGCTAGGGGTAGCAGACCACATCATCTCTTCCTCCTCCTGCACCTCACCCTCCTCGGACAGCATTCCCATTTTACGCTGCCAGTCACGCACCTTGTTGACCAATTGCTCCCGGTAGCTACTGAGAACATTGAATTTCAAAGCTAGCTTTCCCTTAATTCTTGGATCACAAAGGCACGCTAGCATCATTTCGGGACTCTCTTCCATTCGCTTGCGAAGGTGTACTTTTAGCAGATCCTTCAGCTTCCTGACTATGGCTGCTACGTCAGGATGTAGAGTGCCACCTTGAACAGCCTCACGGTTTCCAAGGAACACATCCATCTTGCTGCCTAGATGGGAGAACACTGGGATTACCTGGGCCAGACTGGCAGTGTTTGAGCTTAAATTTTCTGTGGCATCCCTGAATGGTTTAAGGACTGCCACTAGCTGGGCGATCACTGTCCAATCCTCCCTATTCAATGGAGAGGTAATCCCAATATTGTGCTCTGAGGCAAGATTATGGATTGCCCTCTGCTGCTCCAAAATCCTCTCTAGCATGTCTAACGTGGAGTTCCACCGTGTACTGACATCCTGACGTAGGCAGTGTACGGGAAGACCTGACCTCTCTTGCTCTTCCCTCAAAAGTTGGCTAGCCTTAACACTATGGTGAAAGTGCCCAGCGATCTTTCTGCAGCGGGACAGAACTACTGCTGCCACATTAGTTCCTTCTGACATTGCTGCCTTCACTACAAGATGGATGATGTGGGCTGCACAGCGCACACCAACAATATGACCATCTCGCAGCGCTTTCACCATATTGGCACCTCCGTCAGTTACCACAAAACCAACTTCAACATTGGTGCCCGCCTCTGCTCCCACCCAAAGGCTAAACATTTTCCTAATCGCATGCAGAATATTTTGGGAAGTGTGCTTTTCATCCATCACTTCTGCATGGAGAAGGAATGATCGGTAGCCTGCTGCAGCAACTTCCTTAGACACCGGGCTGCCACCAGTGTGCTGTCAAAGAAAGAAAGGCATGCTGGGCGCTAGGTGCACTCCACAAATCTGTAGTGAAATGAACACACTGACCAGCAGCCTTGGAAAGCTCCTCTTTCACTGCTGCAACACAGGACCGATACAGCGAGGGGACAATGTTCCTGCTGAAAGTGGAACGTGACGGAACTGTGTATTGTGGAGCCACAGCCGCCATCAATTGTTTGAAAGGCTCCCCTTCAATCATGGAGAAGGATGCCCCTCCAACAGCAATGAACTGACCAATAAGTCGCGTTACTTTATTGGCCTGCTGTTTGGGCATCGTTCTCTTGGAGTGGAATGCCCCAAATTCTTCCAGGGTGGGCTGGGCATGCAGTGCTCCAACCTGCCTTGGTCTCTGGCTGCCAGCACTAGTTGCTGCTGCTGCTGCTGCTGCTATTGGCTCAGAAGAAGAAGCTGTTGGGGTTTTTCCACGGCCACCAGCTATGCTGCCTGCACTAAGTTTTACCTCTGCATCTTTCCCCAATAGCACAGCGTTGTGTTGAGTGCTGAGGTGATGCTTCATGCTAGCACTGGTAAAATGGCCAGACACTTTCCCTCTGCTTATTAGCTTCCCACAATGTTTGCACTTTCCATAGCGCCCTTCTTCAACATTTTCAAAGTGCTCCCAAATTGGGGCGCGCATAGCCTTGGAGTGTGCCTTGGGTGCTGCTCTTACTGCTCGGGGTGGATGAACAGAGGCAGAACTAGTGGTGGTGGGACTGGTGGTAACAGTACTGGCCATAGTGGGACTGCTAATTGCTTTAGATTTGCTAGGTTTTGCTGCTGCTGCTGGTGGTGGTGATGGTGATGATCGTAGCGGAGAAGGTGGAGGCTCAGGGGAAAATTGTGCACTAGTCATTTGGACACTGCTCCCTGAGGAATCTGATTCCTGACCACTCATCTCCTCTACTTCCTCTGGCTCATAGTCTAGCTCTTCATTAGCCAGATCGAATGGAATTCCTGCTAGGCTGGAGCTAAGACTGATATCGTCGTGAGACTCGTGACTAGTAGTAGTGCGAGCAGGAAGAATAGACTCTGCACTTGGCCTCTCAGTCTCAGGCTCCTCTGCTACCTCGCTAGGTGGAGTTCCACTATGTGTAGCCCTCTCTCTAACTGTCTT